>NW_006787175.1:1045162-1049016 GCF_000442215.2 Lipotes vexillifer
CACTCTTTCTACTCTCTTTCTTGGATTCTGATGACATAAATTTGGGCCTGTTGTTGTTCCCCTACTGGTCCCTTAGGCTGTGTTGTCTGTGTGTGTGTATGTGTGTGTGTGTGTGTGTGTGTGGTTTCTGTGTGTTGTTCAAGTTGGATAATTTCTATCGATTAATCTTCAAGTTCACTAATTCTTTCCTTTGTCATCTCCATTCTACTATTGAGTCATAACAGTAAATTTATTACAGTTGTTGAATTTTTCCATTTAAAATTTCCATTTGACTCTTCTTCCTATCTTCTATTTATTTGCAGAAATTTTCTGTTTTAACTTGTTTCAAGAGAGCTTATGATTGATCATCTGAGCATTTTTTTAAGATTTATTTTATTGAAGTATAGCTGATTTACAATGTTGTGTTAGTTTCAGGTGTACCACAAAAGTGATTCAGTTATAGATGTATATACATTCTTTTTCATATTCTTTTCCATTATGCTTTAATCACAGGATATTGAATAGCGTTCCCTGTGCTATACAGTAGGACCTTGTTGTTTATCCATCTTAGGTATAATAGTTTGCATCCGCTAATCCCAAACTCCCAATCCACCCCTCTCCCACCCCACCTCCTGCTTGGCAACCACAAGTCTGTTCTCTATGTCTGTGGGTCTGTTTCTCTTTCATAGATAAGTTCATTTGTGTCATATTTTAAATTCCACATATAAGTGATAGCATATGGCATTTGTCTTTCTCCTTCTGACTTACTTTGCTTAGTATGATAATCTCTAGGTCCATCCATGTTGCTGCAAATGGCATTATTTCATTCCTTTTTATGGCTGAGTGGTATTCCATTGTATATATGTACCACATCTTCTTTACCCATTCATCTGTCTCATCTGAGCATTTTTTTAATACTTTCTTTGAAGACTCATCAGATAATGCCAACACCTCATTATTGTTGTCTGTTGATTGTCTTTTCTAATGCAAGTTGAGTTTTTTTGTGTGTGTGTGCTTCTTTACATGCTGAATAATTATGGATTTTATCCTGCACACTTTGAATGTTTCATGAGACCCTGGGTCTTGTTTAAATCCTATGAAGAATGATGATATGTACGTTTTAGCCTTCTATAGGCTGTGGTTCCAATACCAGGTTAGTTTTCCAAGCCTTTTAGTGCCACTCAACTATGTATGTCTTGGATCTGTGCTGCCCAGTGGTCAGTCAAGGACCTGGGCATAAGTCAACTGGTTATCTTAGTTCTCAGTCTTTGGTGTGCTGGGTGGGATCAGATCAATGAATGTGCATTTTAGAGGTGAGTCCAAGATGTCATAAAAACCTTGATGGGTTCACTTTCTCAAGCTCACCTCTCTGCTGTCTCTCCAGTACTTTCTGGTCCCTGCAAATTCCCCTTTGTAGTCCCTAGGTCAGAACTGCCCAATTCCATGATTGCACCATATACAAGGCCCATGTAATGGAGAACGGAGAGAAAAACAAAAAACTGGGGACCCACCCTGCCCTCTTGGAAGGGTAGCGACAACAAATGCTAGGGGAAGCTTCCCTCCCACAGAGATTTAGCTCCAGCAGTTTTCCATTGCTGGCTACTGCTACTACCCCCATTTCACAGTTGCCTGGGGGTTAGGGTGCAAGAACCAAAAATAGAAAAAATGGGGAGTTTCCCTCACTTTTCTTGCATTTCTGTTTTCTGGTCTTTGAACCCAACTAGAGGGTTTCTGCTGGACTCTCTCTGCACCACAGGGCTCAAGCCTGGTTTTCCAACTGTATCCAATTCAGGCTGGGGAATATCCAAGGAAAAATGGTAAATTCACTGCCAGTTTATTAGTACTTTGAATTCTGGAGGCTTCCTTTGATCTGTCTGCTGTTATTTACCTTTCAGAGTTCTCAGATTGCTGCCTCTTCATTCTGTTTCAGGTTTGTAATTGGTATTCAGAGAGATGGGAAGATGAGACTGTGTTTACTTCATCTTGCCTGGAGCTGGATCTGGAAAATTTGTTTTCACACCTACTATTTAGTTAAGGTTAACAATATAATTTATGTAAGCAATATTTAGTTAATGTTATCAACATATTGTTTCTTAGTTCAATTGCTTTCCCTCTATGCTTACTATTCTTATGGATATACATCTTTAGTATTTAATTTAGTGAGTGTCTTTATATGATAAGCTCCTGTTGTTATGTATAAATGTCTCTGTTTTCCCACCAACTTTTGAATTTTTTGATCAAAACACGAATACAGAAAACAGCTTAGAGAAAAGGTACCACTTAAAGAGTTTTTATAAGATGAATGTCTTTTTTTTTGTTTGTTTATGATTTGTTTTGTTTTTTTGCGGTACGAGGGCCTCTCACTGCTGTGGCCTCTTCCGTTGCGGAGCACAGGCTCTGGACGCGCAGGCTCAGCGGTCATGGCTCACAGGCCCCGCTGCTCCACGGCATGTGGGATCTTCACGGACCGGGTCACAAACCCGTGTCCCTTGCATCGGCAGGCAGACTCCCAACCACTGTGCCACCAGGGAAGCCCAGATGAATGTCTTTTTAATCCCACCCATAAATCAGACAGAACTTGGCAGCAACCCCAGAAACCTCATGCCTCTTCTCCAAAGCAAGCACTGACTTCCCGTAACAAAAGTAACTATCGCTCTAGATTTTATGGAAGTCCTCTTATTACTTTTAATTGTAGTTTTATTACCTAACTGAGGAGCTCTAAACACTATAGATACTATAGCTTAGCCTGATTTTCAAAAATATGTCTGCTACCCCTCTGTATATTTTTAACCTTGAACATTTTTTGCTGAAGAAGCCAATTCTGGGGAGCTAAGATTTTGCTGATTGCATTCCTATGGTTTAGTTTGATATTTTTATTTGTCCTCTAGGTTTTCTGCAAAGTAGTAATTGAGTATAAACTTAATCTGACTCAGATTTTACTGTGGCAGGAAGATTACTTCATAGGTGCTGTTGAGTTCATTGTCAAGGGGCATATTGTAGTCTAGTTATCTAATTTTTTTGTGGTTGGCAACCATAGATTCTTAGTTGGACATGCTTAGATCTTGAATGTGTTGCAAAATGGTGATGCTCTAATTCTATTGTTCCTTCTTTGTTTAAATATATTCCCACATCTGCCATTTAGTTTCTAGAGGTAGTTTGCATAGGAAAGGCAGGATTGATGTTAGAGTCTTTCCGATTTTTATGAGTTTGCAAAACAAAGAACTGGTTTTCTTAGTATTTTATAGAGTTTAATTAATTAGGTGAGAGAGAAAGAAATGGAGAGAGAGAGAGATTGAGAGAGAGAGAGAGGGAGAGAGAGCATGCAGACCTCCAACATCAGGTAGCATAATTCACCAAGGGTTCCAGCTACAAGAGCTATGAACTCCAACTCCGTGTCTGTGCTGAGGACGTGTTCATGATAGGCTGTTCCTCATTCCTGGGAGACCCTATCCTGGGAGACTGAACTCCTCTGACAACCACCTTTGGTTTGAGTTCTCCTAGTGGCCTTGCTGAACTTTCCTGAATGTTCATCTAGGACTCTGCCACACAACTTTCCTCCCTTCTCCCTGCACCTGGGATCAGACTTACAATGCAGTTTGATAGCTCTCCCAGATTCCTCTTTCACTCCATATTTTCTATCACTTAGCCATTTCCTCCAATAAAAGCCTTGCACATTTCATTCAACCTCAGCATCTGCTTCTTGGAGGACCTAGACGATGCAGTGTATCATTATAAACTCACAAATGTACACCTCTTTGGTGTGTTTCCATCCATCTAAGGCATTATTACCCTTACTGATGCTCCAATTGTCCTATCTTTGCTGAGTAGGAGTTTCTCCAGCTTGACACCCAAGTCTTTTTTTTTTTTTTTTTTTG
>NW_006787175.1:1049036-1149698 GCF_000442215.2 Lipotes vexillifer
TTTGCGGTATGCGGTCCTCTCACTGTTGTGGCCTCTCCCGTTGCGGAGCACAGGCTCAGCAGCCATGGTTCAAGGGCCCAGCCGCTCGGCGTCATGTGAGATCTTCCCGGACCGGGGCACGAACCCATGTCCCCTGCATCAACAGGCGGACTCTCAACCACTGCGCCACCAGGGAAGCCCAACACCCAAGTCTTTTTAACACAACCTTACTAGTCTTTGATAATGTTCTTGCTCTCTGTTACAAAAAGATATTCTAAGCTCATCTGTTCATCTTTTCCTTTTCCTGTCCCACACCTGGAATCAGCAATGCAATTTCAACCATTTCTCTAAGAAACCCAGGTGTATTTTAGTTGTAAATATTATTTTTAGGCTTCTTCAATGAACATATTTAGGGTATCTTTTTTTTTTTTTTTTTGGTGGCCTCTCCCGTTGCAGAGTACAGGCTCCGGATGCGCAGGCTCAGCAGCCATGGCTCACGGGCCCAGCCGCTCCACGGCATGTGGGATCTTCCCAGACCGGGGCATGAACCCGTGTCCCCTGCATGGCTAGGCAGACTCTCAACCACTGCGCCACCAGGGAAGCCCCTAGGGTATCTATTTATCTATCTATCTATGTATCTATCATCTAGCTATCACCTAGCTATCTATCTCTCTATCATCTATCTATCTATACTCTCTCTTCCTATCATCTACCGTATATCTATCATCTATCTACATATCTATCTGTCTATCATCTATCTATCTACCTACCTATCATCTATCTATCATTTATCTATCTAGCTATCATCTAGCTATCTGTCTCTCTATCATCTAGCTATCTATACTTTATCTACCTATCATCTCTCTATCACTATCTATCTATCTACCCATCTATCTATATCTATGGTAAAATGCCTCGAGTTCAAATTCAAGATTACGGGGTGTTTACCTAAGATTTTTTACCTTTCATTTGCCGCTCCTAGGAAACCTGGTTCTCAAGAGCACTAGGGATAATCAAATTAAAATAACATATGTACACAAAAATAATATTCAGAAGATACCAACACTTTATCCAACTGTCACCAACATGATTACTAAAAACATTTTAAAAATTGTTTTTTGTGTATGTTTTTTCCATTTTCTCTTTCATTTTAAAAAGTTCTACTGTACATATGTTGTCAAAGCCTATAGCTATTACATGCTATACTATCTCCCTTGAATCTCATATTTAATCTTAGTTCTACATATAATAATAATAATTCATACCACCAGTATTTATGCCAGTCTCTCTGCAGTTTCAAAGGCAACAAGGTCTGCACGGGTTTCAGCCCATCTGACTAGGTTCCAGCTGGTTCTTTCTCTCCCAAAAACGCATGCATCCTCCATTCCTGACTGCCTGCCTTACAAACCTCAGACTCACATGCAAGGTTGCTAGACTTACAAAGGCTGCTTAACCAGCTCCCAGTATTTGATCACACACACACACACACACACACACACACACACACACCCTAGAGGTTCTGCTTCTCTGGTTGAATCTTGGCTGCTGGTACAAGTAACCTCATTTGGTTGTTTTTGAGACATGTTAGAAAATATAGCATTGTGTTTTCTGAAAGATTCTAACTGTTCCCCTCCCCCATCTGTATCAGCACGCATTCTTCTTTCCCGCCATTGTCCCTATCCAGCTCAATTTGGACCCTTTTCTTAGCAGTTTCCTCTCAGTGGGGCTCTGTCTTGGAAGGGAGCCTTGCTCGTTATTCCTGAGAGTTTGGAGGACCTAGTCTGCACTGGCTTCTTTAGACCCTACTGATATCCTCTTTTGCTTACTTGCTTTAAGAGTGAGAAGATCCTTCCAATTCAGCTGCTTTCAAAGTTGGCCTGCTGGAATTTCCAGAAAGTAACTGTTAGCAAGGCTTGCCACATGCTTTGAGGAGGCCCAGTGAAAAGCGAAGATGGAGGACCCTTTGTTGCAAGAAAACTTTGTCTTAAGGTTTTTTTTTTCCTTTTTAATGTAATCTCTTTCCCAATCTGTCATGGTGTTTTTTCTTTGACATTTAACATTGCACTTGCTTGAACACAAGAATACTTGTAGAGGAGTGAGACCCTCACAGGTACCTGGGGCCCCATCCATGATTCACTTCACAGGGTACACACGCCCAACCCCAGTCCCTCCTGTGCCGAGTCCCTACCAGGGTAGACGTTGGCTACAATCTTGGGGTGGACATGGAGAAGCAGACTCCTGAGAGTCTGCTTGCTGGGCAGGTGGGGAGGTGGTGGGAAGTAGGACCACACGGGAGCTTGAGACAGGCTGGGACCCGGGAACTGGGACCCTTTGCTGAAGTGCTTGTACCTGGACAAACATCTCCAGCAACAAAATACAAAGAAACTATAAGGGACTAAAAATAACTGCATGCAAAAGCAGTTGGGGCAAACAACAAGATACAAAAAGACCAAAACCACCCAGCTGCCACTTCTGAAGTGCCTGGAGCAAAAACAGGGTGTAGGGAGCAAAAGCAGGGCATTGTGCATGTGCCCTGCACACACCACCACCTAAGGGGTAGGCAAACCACCTAAGCCACCCCTCCAGCCCAACACCTGGACCTGCCCCTACCCTCACCCCATATAAGGAACCAGACCGCCCCCACTCAGGGAGCGAGCAAGGGAAGTTGTTACTTGTTTTCACTCCCCTCTGCAGCAGCAGGGGACCCAATAAAGCTCTGCCTGAATTTCTTGTCTGGCTTCTTATCAATTTCTGTTGATTGGAGAAGGCCAAGAACCCTGGTCGGTATCAAGCTGAGTCTCCAAGCACCCAGTGCATGCTCCATTGTCCCAGGATAAAAATTCAAAACGTATTCAGTATTTCTATATAGCCACAGCAGATCCTTAACCTCTCCAAGTGTGAGCCCCTTCTGAGTGTGGGGCCCTGTGTGAATATGCTGGTCACATACGCATGAGGTCAGCCCTGCCTGGTGGCTATACTGGAGGTCTCAGCCTTGCAGACACCCACTGTTGCCCTCTGCTGAAGCTATGGGTGTCTTTTGGAAGCCAGTGGTTCCCCCACCCCCTTGTATTCTGGAGTTCTTAAGAAACTGTGTTATCTAGCTTTATTGTAGATGTTACCTATGGGATTTGGTCCAGGACCCCACGCGGCCCTCACTGACACTGTGAAATGGTGAGTATCAGTACCATAAGTACAGGTGAAAGTCCCAACTCCCTACTTCTCTGATGTGATGGGGAGGGGGCAATGGACCCCAGCAGTGTCCACTCACAGTTGGAGAGCAGAACTCAGCCTTTGCTGATGAAGTGGGCACAGGGCAGTTCTCTAAAAGTTTTCTGTCTTGCTAGGTTGCTTCTTTTCTGGTCACTGGCTCGAGAGAGTGGGCTTTTTTGTAGACTTTTCTGTCTGCACCTGTTGGCAGTCCTCAAACACCGATTTCTCCAGTAACCAGTCTGGGATCTGTGAGGAAGAAAGAGAACCCAGGGACATCACCGCTGTGCTCCTCCTCTGTCCCAAGGTCCCCAGCTGGTCTGTTGTCTCTTCCTTTCAGAACCTTGTTTGCTTTATACATAATGTTCAGGGCTTTAGCTGTGTTCAGCTACAGGAGTAGGGGAGAGTGCCTCTATTCCATTTTGGTCCAGAACAAGTTGTCGCTCTTGCTTATCTTTATGATGCCATTATTTTAATTGTTTTCTTCAGTGAAAATATGTTCCATTTATTGATATTTTGTGAGAGGAGGGTTGACTTCCCTAGCTTTAGAATTCCTTATATGTTTTCACATTTTCTTTTGAAAACTTCCACCTCTCTCTCTCTGCCTCTCTCTCTGTCTCTGTCTCTGCCTCTCTCTCTCATCCTACTCTGCCTAGTGATTTTGCAATTGCCAATCCCTACCTCCTTGGAACTGTCAGTCCAAAACTACATTTTACTTATTGAGTCCCATTTCACATTTCTGGGCGAAACTGGGGACTTTCACGTGTCATCCCAAGGTCGGCAAAAAGCTAGTCCTAGCTCAGAGTCCTCTGGCTGGATCTGTGCTTCCCAGCTGTCCCAGGCAGCATCTTCTTTCCACACGCTTCATAAGAAGGGAGGCTGTAGGCAGACTCTCATTTTAAACACTGAGATGGCTCATTTCCCACTTTCTCTGGGAGCCAGACGCTTCTATTCGTTCTCCAGCTTCTGCTTTTCTAGGTTTCTTAGTCACAGGTGTTGTTTTCCTGTCTTGCAGCAGAGCTGCACATTTTTAGGGTTTTATTTCCATGTATACTTTATCTGTATGATTGGAGAAGAGGAAAACTTCAAAACATTATCTTCCAATGCTGACTTGAAGCTGAGATTCCATATTTAGCCTACTAAATCAGTGAAGACTAAGAATTCTCACGAAGTCCAAAGTCTGGGGGGCGGTATTTTGGGAAAAGATGCACTCCAATATACTGCCTTTGGGAGTATAAATAGGTGCAACTGTTTAGGAGAGCAATTTGGGAATATATATCAAAGTTTTAATTCGCATCCTATTGAATACACTGATTTCCTAATTTATCCTACAGGATACAATTGCCATGTATACATTTTTAAAATATTTTAATTGAAGTATAGTTGATTTACAATGTTGTGCTAATTTCTGCTGTACAGCAAAGGGATTCAGTTATACATATATATACATTCCTTTTAAAATTCTTTTCCATTATGGTTTATCACAGGATATTGAATGTAGTTCCCTGTGCTATACAATAGGGCCCTGTTGTTTATTCATTCTATATATAATGGTTGGGAGTTTGGGGTTAACAGATGCAAACCATATATACACTTAATATTTACTTTAAAAATATTTATTAGAGTATTGTTTATATTAGCACAAAGAACTGCAAATTCCCTAAAAGCCAATCATTAAGAGACAAGTTGAATAAAGGATGGCATATCCACAAACTAGAATACTTGGCAGCATTCAAAAGAATGGGATAGAGATGTGCTTACAGATTAGGAAATATACACAAGAAGCTACAGAGAAGAAAATTTGCTAGTAGATATGCTCTGACCTCATTTGAGTAAGACTGTTCTGGAAGCCAGTCACATGACTGTCGGCAGGCATTAATTGTAATCATTAGAAATGAGGTGAGAAGGACTTTGACATTTGTATCCTTTCATACTATTTGCAGTTTTATTGACATACCTTTAATTGTGTTTTTATTTTTAAGACTAGCCCTTATTTCTGGTGTGAATGTAGAATGGTACCGCGACTCTGGAAAATAGCTTGGCAGTTCCTTATAAAACTAAACATGTGATTACCACATGATCCAGCAATTGCCCTCTTGGGCATTTGTCCCAGGGAAATAAAAACTCATGTTCACACAAAAAACCTCACATGCATGTTCGTAGTAACTTTATTTTCAAAGCCCCAAACTGGAAACAACGCAGACATCCTTCAGTGGGTAAATGGTTAAATAAACTATGATAAATCCATTCCACAGACAACTACTCAGCAATAGAAAGAAACAACCAATTGGTAAACTCACAGCAACCTGGAGTGATCTTAAGGGAATTAGGCTGAGTCTTAAAAAGCCAGTCCCAAAAAGCTACATACTATATTGTTCCATTTATATCTCATCTTTAAAAGACAAAATTGTAGAAATGGAGAACTTATTAGTGGGTGCCAGAGGTCAGGGATGGGGGTATAGGGTAGAAGGCAGGTGGGTGGGGGTACAAAAGGGAAAGTTGAATGGCCATTGTGGTGAGGGATCTATTCTGTATCTTAACTATGGTGGTGGATGCATGAACCTACACATGCATAGAACTAAACATACACATACACATAAATAATTAAAACTGGGCAAGTCTGAATAAGGTAGGTGGACTACATCAAAGTCTGATTGTTATGATGTAATACAGCATTTGTAGATGTTACTATTGGGGGAAATTGGGCAAACACACACAGCCTCCAGAATCTCTCTGTATTATTTCCTACAATTGCATGTGAATATTCAATTATCTCAAATTAAAAAGTTTAACTAGGGCTTCGCTGGTGGTGCAGCGGTTAAGAGTCTGCCTGCCGATACAGGGAACACGGGTTCGTGCCCCGCTCCGGGAAGATCCCACATGCTGCGGAGCGACTAGGCCTGTGAGCCATGGCCACTGAGCCTGCGTGTCTGGAGCCTGTGATCCCCAACGGGAGAGGTCACAACAGTGAGACGCCCACGTACCGCAAGAAAAAAAAAAAAGTTTAACTAGAAAAAAAAGAAAACCATCCTCAGAGTGATTCTTTTTCTCTATAAAGATCTCATGAATTTTTTTGTTAGGATATCCAAACTATATTACAGATTTTCTTCCTATTGTAAACTGAATCTTACTGTCTATTACATTTTCTTAATAGTTATTACTGATTTAGAGGCATGAAATTCATTTTTATATGTTGATCTACTATTTGGCAATTTTGCTGTATTCTCTCATTTATTCGGATAGACTATCTATTGAGTCTTTTATTTTTTCCTATGAGTTTTCAATGTAAAACAGCATCGGACTTTTGAAAAAATATATCTTTATTGGAGTATAATTGCTTTACATTGTTGTGTTAGTTGCTGCTGTATAACAAAGTGAATCAGCTATATGTAAACGTACATACCCATATCCCCTCCCTCTTGCATCTCCTTCACACCCTCCCTATCCCACCCTTCTTGGTGGCCACAAAGCACTGAGCTGATCTCCCTGTGCTATGCGGCTGCTTCCCACTAGCTATCTATTTTACATTTGGTAGTGTATATTTGTCTATACCAATCTCTCCCTTCATCTCAGCTTACCCTTCCTCTTCCCCCTGGTCTCAAATCCATTCTCTACGTCTGCGTCTTTATCCCTGTCTAGGCCCTAGGTTCTTCAAAGCCATTTGGTTTTTTAGATTCCATATATATGTGTTAGCATACAGTATTTGTTTTCCTCCTTCTGACTTACTTCACTCTCTATGACAGATGCTAGGTCCATCTACCTCACAACAAATAACTCAATTTTGTTTATTTTCATGGCTGAGTAATATTCCATTGTATATATGTGCCACATCTTCTTTATCCATTCATCTGTCGAAGGACACTTAGGTTGCTTCCATGACCTGGCTATTGTAAATAGTGCTGCAATGAACATTTGGATGCATTTGTCTTTTTGAACTATGGTTTTCTTAGGGTATATGCCCAGTAGTGGGATTGCTGGGTCATATGGTAGCTCTATTTTTAGTTTTTTAAGGAACCTCCATACTGTTCTCCATAGTGGCTGTATCAATTTACATTCCCACCAACAGTGCAAGAGGGTTCCCTTTTCTCCACACCCTCTCCAGCATTTATTGTTTGTAGATTTTTGGATGATGGCCATTCTGACCAGTGTGAGGTGATACTGCATTGCAGTTTTGATTTGCATTTCTCTAATGATTAGTTATGTTTAGCATCCTTTCATGTGTTTCTTGCCTATCTGTGTATCTTCTTTGGAGAAATGTCTATTTAGGTTTTCTGCCCATTTTTGGATTCAGTTTTTTGGTTTTTTGCTATTGAGCTGCATTAGCTACTTGTATATTTTGGAGATTAATCATTTGACAGTTGCTTCATTTGCAAATATTTTCTCCCACTCTGAGAGTTGCCTTTTCATCTTGTTTATGGTTTCCCTTGCTGTGCAAAATCTTTTAAGTTTCATTAGGTCCCATTAGCTTATTTTTGGTTTTATTTCCATTTATCTAGGAGGTGGGTCAAAAGGATCCTGCTGTGATTTATGACACAGAGTGATCTGCCTATGTTTTCCTCTAAGAGTTTTAAAGTGTCTGGCCTTACATTTAGGTCTTTAATCCATTTTGAGTTTATTTTTGTGTATGGTGTTAGGGAGTGTTCTAATTTCTTTCTTTTACATGTAGCTGTCTAGTTTTCCCAGCACCACTTATTGAAGAGGCTGTCTTCTCTCCACTGTATATTCTTGCTTTCATTATCAAAGATAAGGTGACCATAGGTGTCTGGCTTTATCTCTGGGTTTTCTATCCTGTTTCATTGATCTATATTTCTGTTTTTGTGCCAGTACCATATTGTCTTGATTACTGTAGCTTTGTAGTATAGTCTGAAGACTGGGAGCCTGATTCCTCCAGCTCCATTTTTCTTTCTCAAGATTGCTTTGGCTATTCGGTGTCTTTTGTGTTTCAATACAAATTGTGAAATATTTTGTTCTAGGTCTGTGAAAAATGCCAGTGGTAGTTTGATACGGATTGCAGTGAATCTGAAGATTGCTTTGTGTAGTATACTCATTTTCACAATGTTGATTCTTCCAATCCAAGAACATGGTATAGCTCTCCATCTGTTGGTATCATCTTTAATTTCATTCATCAGTGTCTTGTAGATTTCTGCATACAGGTCTTTTGTCTTCTTAGGTAGGTTTTTTCATAGGTATTTCATTCTTTTTGTTGCAGTGGTAAATGGGAGTGTTTCCTTAATTTCTCTTTCAGATTTTTCATCATTAGTGTATAAGAATGCAAAAGATTTCTGTGCATTAATTTTCTATCCTTCTACTTTACCAGATTCATTGATTAGCTCTAGCAGTTTTCTGGTAGCATCTTTAGGATTCTCTATGTATAGTATCATGTCATCTGCAAACAGTGACAGTTTTACTTCTTTTCCGATTTGGATTCCTTGTATTTCTTTTTCTTCTGTGATTGCTGTGGCTAAAACTTCCAAAACTATGTCAAATAATAGTGGTGAGAGTGAGCAACCTTGTCTTTTTCCTGATCTTAGTGGAAATGGTTTCATTTTTTCACCTTTGAGAATGATGGCTGTGGGTTTGTCATATATGGCCTTTATTATGTTGAGTTAAGTTACCTCTATGCCTACTTTCTAGAGGGTTTTTATCATAAATGGGTGTTGAATTTTGTCAATAACTTTTTCTGCATCTGTTGAGATTATCATATGGTTTTTCTCCTTCAATTTGTTACTGTGATGTAGCACATTTTTTTATTTGAATATATGGAGGAATCCTTGCATTTCTGGGATAAATCCCACTTGATCATGGTGTATGATCCTTTTAATGTGCTGCTGGATTCTCTTTGTTAGTATTTTGTTGAGGATTTTGGCATCTGTGTTGATCAGTGACATTGGCCCATAGTTTTCTTTCTTTGTGACATCCTTGTCTGGTTTTGGTATCAGGGTGATGGTGGCTTCATAGAATGAGTTTGGGAGTGCTCCTTCCTCTACTATATTTTGGAAGAGTTTGAGAAGGATAGGTGTTAGCTCTTCTCTAAATGTGTGATAGAATTCACCTGCGAAGTCATCTGGTCCTCAGCTTTTGTTTGTTGGAAGATTTTTAATCACAGTTTCAATTTCAGTGCTTGTGATTGGTCTGTTCATATTTTTTATTTCTTCCTGGTTCAGTCTCGGAATGCTGTGCTTTTCTAAGAATTTGCCCATTTCTTCCAGATTGTCCATTTTATTGGCATATAGTTGCTTGTAGTAATATCTCATGATCCTTTGTATTTCTGCAGTGTCAGTTGTTACTTCTTTTTCATTTCTAACTCTACTGATTTGAGTCTTCTTCCTTTTTTTCTTGATGAGTCTGGCTAATGGTTTATCAATTTTGTTTATCTTCTCAATGAACCAGCTTTTAGTTTTATTGATCTTTGCTATTGTTTCCTTCATTTCTTTTCCATTTGCTTCTGTTCTGATATTTATGATTTCTTTCCTTCTGCTAACTTTGGGGTTTTTCTGTTCTTCTTTTTCTAATCGTTTTAGGTGTAAGGTTAGGTTGTTTATTTGAGATGTTTCTTGTTTCTTGAGGTAGGATTGTACTGCTGTAAACTTCCCTCTTAAAACTGCTTTTGCTGCATCCCATAGCTTTTGTGTTGTCGTGTTTTCATTGTCATTTATTTCTAGGTATTTTTTTATTTCTTCAGTGATCTCTGGGTTATTTAGTAGTATATTGTTTAGCCTCCATGTGTTTGTATTTTTTACAGTTTTTTTCCTGTAATTGATATCTAGTCTCATAGCATTGTTGTTGGAAAAGTTACTTGATACAGTTTCACTTTTCTTAAATTTACCAAGGCTTGATTTGTGACCCAAGATATGATCTATCCTGGAGAATGTTCCATGAACACTTGAGAAGAAAGTGTATTCTGTTGTCTTTGGATGGAATGTCCTATAAATATCAACTGGGTCCCTTTGGTTTAATGTATCATTTAAAGCTTGTGTTTCCATATTTATTTTCATTTTGGTTGATCTGTCCATTGGTGAAAGTGGGGTGTTAAAGTCCCCTGCTATTATTGTGTTACTGTCGATTTCCCCTTTTATGGCTGTTAGCATTCACCTTATGTATTGTGGTGCTCCTATGTTGGGTGCATAAATATTTACAATTGTGATATCTTCTTCTTGGATTGATCCTTTGATCATTTTGTAGTGTCCTTCTTTGTCTCTTAAAATAGTCTTTATTTTAAAGTCTATTTTGTCTGATATGAGTATTGCTACTCCAGCTTTCTTTTGATTTCCATTTACATGGAATATGTTTTTCCATCCCCTCACTTTCAGTCTGTATGTGTCCCTAGGTCTCAAGTGGATCTCTTGTAGACAGCATATATACAGGTCTTGTTTTTGTGTCCATTCAGCCAGTCTATGTCTTTTGGTTGGAGCATTTAATCCATTTACATTTAAGGTAATTATCGATATGTATGTTCATATTACCATTTTCTTAATCGTTTTGGGTTTGTTATTGTAGGTCTTTTCCTTTACTTGTGTTTCCTGCCTAGAGAAGTTCTTTTAGCATTTGTTGTAAAGCTGGTTTGGTGGTTTTGAATTCTCTCAGCTTTTCTTGCCTGTAAACGTTTCTATTTCTCTGTCAAATCTGAATGAGATCCTTGCTGGGTAGAGTCATCTTGGTTGTAGGTTTTTCTCTTTCATGACTTTAAATATGTCCTGCCCACTCCCTTCTGGCTTGCAGAGTTTCTGCTGAAAGATCAGCTGTTAACCTTATGGAGATTCCCTTGTATGTTAATTGTTACTTTTCCCTTGCTGCTTTTAATATTTTTTCTTTGTATTTAATTTTTGATAGTTTGATTAATATGTGTCTTGGCATGTTTCTCCTTGGTTTTATCCTGTATTGGACTCTCTGCACTTCCTAGACTTGATCGACTATTTCCTTTCCTGTATTAGGGAAGTTTTCAACTATAATCTCTTTAAATATTTTCTCAGTCCCTTTCTTTTTCTCTTCTTCTTCTGAGACCCCTATAATTCAAATGTTCATGCATTTAATGTTGTCCCAGAAGTCTCTGAGACTGTCCTCAGTTCTTTTCATTCTTTTTTCTTTATTCTGCTCTGCAGTAGTTATTTCCACTATTTTATCTTCCAGGTCACTTATCCATTCGTCTGCCTCAGGTATTCTGCTATTGATTCCTTCTAGAGAATATTTAATCTCATTTATTGTATTGTTCATTGTTATTTGCTCTTTAGTTCTTTTATGTCCTTGTTAAATGTTTCTTGTATTTCATCCATTCTGTTTCCAAGATTTTGGATCATCTTTACTATCATTACTCTGAATTCTTTCTCAGGTAGAAAAGAATTGCCTATTTCCTCTTCATTTGTTTGGTCTGGTGGGTTTTTACCTTGCTCCTTCATCTGCTGCATATTTCTCTGTCTTCTCATTTTGCTTAACTTACTGTGTTTGGGGGTCTCCTTTTTGCAGGTTGCAGGTTCATAGTTCCCATTGTTTTTGGTGTCTGCCCCCAGTGGATAAGTTTGGTTCAGTGGGTTGTGTAGGCTTCCTGGTGACGGGGACTGGTGCCTGTGTTCTGGTGGATGAGGCTGGATCTTGTCTTTCTGGTGGGCTAGACTGCATCCAGTGGTGTGTTTTGTGGTGTCTGTGAACTTAGTATTATTTTAGGCAGCTTCTCTTCTAATGGGTGGTGTGTGTTTCTCTTTTGCTAGTTGTTTGGCATGGGATGTCCAGCATTGGAGCTTGCTGGTCATTGAGTAGAGCTGGGTCTTAGCATTGAGATGGAGATCTCTGGGAGATCTCTCACTGATTGATATTACATGGGGCTGGGAGGTCTCTGGTGGTCCAATGTCCTGAACTCAGCTCTCCCACCTCAAAGGCTCAGGCCTGACAAACGGCTGGAGCACCAATACCCTGTCAGCCACATGGCTCAGAAGAAAAGAGAGGATGAAAATGAAAGAAAAAAAATTAATTAATTAAAGTTATTAAAATTAAAAACTAGAAAAATTTTACTAAAATAAAAAATAATTTTAATAACTAAAAACAAGAAGCGATCAACCACACCAATAAACAAATCCACCAATGATAATAAGCGCTATAAACTAAACTAAGATAAACATATAAATCAGAAATTAGACACATACAGCAAACCCCAAGTCTACAGTTGCTTCCAAAGTCCACCGCCTCAATTTTGGGATGGTTCTTAGTCTATTCAGGTATTCCACAGATGCAGGGTACATCAAGTTGTTTGTGCAGATTTAATCTGCTTCTGAGACTGCATGGAGAAATTTCCCTTTCTCTTCCTTGTTTGCACAGCTCCTGGTGTTCAGCTTTGGATTTGGCCCTGCATGTAGGTCACCCTCTGGCATCTGTTCTTTGCCCAGACAGGAGGGAGTAAGGAGCAGCTGATTAGGGGGCTCTGGCTCACTCAGGCCGGGGTAAAGGAGGAGTACCAAATGCGGGCTGAGCCTGAGGCAGCAGTGGCCGGTGTGACGTTGCAACAGCCTGAGGCATGCTATGTGTTCACCTGGGGAAGTTGTCCCTGGATCACGGGACCCTGACAGTGGCCTGCTGCACAGGCTCCCAGGAGGGGAAGTGTGGATAGTGACCTGTGCTTGCACACAGGATTCTTGGTGGCTGCAGCAGCATCCTTAGTGTTTCATTCCTGTCTCTGGTGTCCGTTCTGATAGCTGTGGCTTGCACCCGTCTCTGAAGCTCGTTTAGGCAGTGTCCTGAATCCCCTCTCCTTATTCGCCCTGAAACAATGGTCTCTTGACGCTTAGGCAGTTACAGACTTTTTCCCATATTCCCTCCCAGTTAGCTGTGGCACACTAGCCCCCTTCAGGCTGTGTTCACGCAGCCAACCCCAGTCCTCTCCCTGGGATCTGACCTCCAATGTTCGAGCCTCAGGTCCCAGCCCCCACTCACCCCAGCGGGTGAGCAGACAAGCCTCTCAGGCTGGTGAGTGCTGCTCTGCACCGATCCTCTGTGCGGGAATCTCTCCACTTTGCCCTCTGCTCCCCTGTGGCTGCGCTCTCCTCCATGGCCCCGAATCTTCCCCCCCCCACCAATCCCCTGTTTCCACCAGTGAAGGGGCTTCCTAGTGTATGGAATCATTTTCTCCTTCACAGCTCCCTCCCAGAGGATCAGGTCCCGTCCCCATTCTTTTGTCTCTGTTTTTCCTTTTTTCTTTTGCCCTACCCATGTACGTGGGGAGTTTCTTGCCTTTTGAGAAGTCTGAGGTCTTCTGCCAACGTTCAGTAGATGTTCTGTAGGAGCTGTTCCACATGTAGATGTATTTTCTTTTTTTTTGCGGTACGCGGGCCTCTCACTGCTGTGGCCTCTCCCATGGCGGAGCACAGGCTCCGGACGCACAGGCCCAGCGGCCATGGCTCACGGGCCCAGCCGCTCCGCGGCACATGGGATCTTCCCGGACTGGGGCATGAACCCGCGTCCCCTGCATCGGCAGGCGGACTCCCAACCACTGCGCCACCAGGGAAGCCCCTGTAGATGTATTTTTGATGTATCTGTGGGGAGGAAGGTGATATCCACGTCTTACTCTCTTCCATCTTGAAGCAAGCCTCAGCACTGAACTTTTTAAATGCTTTTTGCTAATGTATTCAGAAGACCATGTGATTTCCTTCTTTACTGCGTTCATATAGTAAATTGCACTGGTAGATTTTCTGATGATGAAATAATCTAATGTTGAATCTTTTCTGATGGCACCCATGTTTCCTGGGATAAACTCGACATAATCATTTTGTTTTGTTAATTCAAAAATACGCTTTTGAGTTTAATCAGCTAGCATACCATTTCTCATTTCTGAGTTTATATTAACCCGTGAAATCAGTCTGTCATTTTCCTTCCTTATAATTTGCTTGCTCTGTTTTGGCAACAAGGTTATTAACTGACTTCCTATAATGAGTTTGGAAGCTTATCTTCAAGTTCTATTTTCTGCAACAGATTGTGTAAAATAGGGGTTACATATTCTTTGAGAGTTTGGTAGAATTTACCTATGTAAATTCTACAGTTTTAGTCTACAAGGAGAGCATTTGATCACCATTTCAATATTTTTATTTTTTTATTGGTATTCACATTCTTTTCTTACTTCTGGCACCAAATTTAGTATTTTAATTTTTTTCAGAAAATTTCCCACTTCCTCTAGATCTTTATATTTAGTCCTCTATAGTTGTTCATAATATTCATGACAATAAATTTTAAATTAATTGCTTTTTAAATTTATATCAAATAAATTCTTCATTCTCTAGTAAAGAAGAGTAAATCTGCCAATACTTCCTAATCACTAATAATTTCCCATTTTTCCCAGAGACACTTTCCATGGAATCTTCAATCTTGTTTAGACATGCTCTTGTCCAGTTATCATCTCAGAGTCTTATCATCATACCAACAATTCTTTCTGCTTATTTTCTGAATTAGCTAAATTGTTTTTAGATCTCATACTTTCCTTCTTCTTTCATTAGTCATATTTTAGAACAAATCCTTCTAAGATAGGGTACATGGCAATCACATTTTGAGACCTTACTTTCTGGAAGTATCCTCACTATATCTTTATATGAGATTAATTGACTACCTTGAATAGAAGTCTTGATTGGAAATCATTTTTCTTTAAGAAGGTGGAGGGATTGTTTATCATCTGAGGTAATTTTAATGACTCATCTATTTATTCATCATTTTGTACCCATATTGTTGTCATCTTCCCACGATGCTCTGAAATATCAATGGCTAGTTTCTTGTGATTTCTTTTCCTACATTGTGTCAAGTGTTCAGTGGGACCTTTCAATCTGGAGACTCATGCCCTAAAATTCTGAGAATTCTAGTATTATTTCATTGTTATTGTTCTTTCCTTTTTATCTCTTCTCATATTTTGGAACTCCAATTATTTGCATGTTGGCCCTTACAGATTGATCTTTTTTTTTCCTTATAGTTCATCTGTTTGTTTTTTGCTCTACATTCTTATAGAGCAACTCCACTTCATCTTCCAGCCCTTTTATTGTATATATTGTTTTTCCCATCATATTTCTGAGAATTTTTGTTCTCTGAATCCTCCTTAAAAGCATCCTGTTTTTATTCCATGGATGCAATATCTTCTGTTATAGTCACTGGCTTCACTCTTCATAGGCACTTAGCTTCCACTGAGCTGGTAACTCTGACACCATTAGTCCTTCTACTTTGCCACTTTTAAAGATTTCTAATATCTATTAATGGATGTCATCTTATTTGCTTTGTCCTTCTGCACCAACACTGTTTTTCCTCTTTATTCTGATTTCAGTGGAATTTTTTATTTTTATTTTATTTTATTTTTTTTTTCCTTGCGTTATGCGGGCCTCTCACTGTTGTGGCCTCTCCCATTTGCGGAGCACAGGCTCCGGACGCGCAGGCTCAGTGGCCATGGCTCACGGGCCCAGCCGACCCGCGGCATGTGGGATCTTCCCGAAACGGGGCACGAACCCGCGTCTCCTGCATCGGCAGGCGGACTCTCAAGCACTGCGCCACCAGGGAAGCCCTCAGTGGAATTTTTAATGTAAGTTCAATTGCCATGTTTAAAAGAAAATTCCTTTAATTAAAAAAACCCTCTAGTATATTTATGTTAATTTCCTTTCATTTGCTATTCTATTTATTTGCAAGTTTTTTGGAATAAACCAGGAATTAGACTATATGATCAGCTTCTTTCTAATAGTCAGGTTTTATTTTGTAATCATTTTCTTTAGGGAAAATCAATAAACTGATTTTAGAAGTGCATAACATACTAATCAAATTCTAAAAAATGAAACACACAAGATGGGGTAATTGTCCTACCTTAAAATAACACACATTTTAAAATTCTTTAATAAAAATAATGTGTTACTAGCACAGAGCAATGGAATAGCCTAGACAGTCCAAACAGTGCCACATATGTATTTAGGGATGTGGTATATGATACTAACCATCAGTAAGGATGTCTTTTTACTTAGTAAAGAGTGTTGGGTGAACCAGCTGACTACCTGTAGAGAGAAAGAAGCTGGATTCTTACCTTACAACACACACACACACACACACACACACACACACACACACACAAACATTTAATGGGTTAAACTTCTATTTAAAAAGTAAGTCTATTACACTAACAAGAGAGGATACAGAATGTCTTTGTAAACTCAGATGGAGAAGTCTTTCTTAACTAAGATCGAAAAGTCACCAATGGGCCCATTCAGAATTTGTGATTTCTGTTTAGCAAAGATAAAGTTAACATATGAGGGACAGGCTGAGCGCCACTCTTACCAGTATCTAGAATATACAAAGAATTCCTGCTAATAGTCAAGGAAAAGACCAAACATCCAATAGAAAAAAAAATGGGCAAGACTCATGAGGAAGCTTTTCAGATGGAAAATCAGACAGAATAGCTGCTAACTGAATGAGTATGTGCTTAACCTCACTAAAATTCTGAAATATTCAAATTTAAACATCATATTACAGCCTTGATGTCAGATTGGCAAAAAGTAGAAAATGTGTTCAATGCTATTGGATATTTGGGGGAAATGGTAAACTTTGTTTACTTTGGGAACTGAAAACTGGTGGAGTCATTCTGGAGGGCAATCAGGTAAAATTAGTATGTGTATACCTTCCCACCCAGAAATCCTTCTCCAGGGCATATACCCTGAAGAAAGTGTCAGTGGTGGGCACAAAGGTACTGATACCAGGGCATTCAGCCTTAGTCATGAGAGCAAGCAGCTGGAGATGACCTGGGCAGCCTTTCTTATAGAAATGGATGAGGGTATGTATGTACACAGTAGAGATCTCAGCAGCAGTTAAAATTAGATTTACATATATCAACATCTGTGTGGTTAATGAAAAAAATTATTTGCATTAATCACATACACACAAAATACATCACATGTGGTTTTAAGTGAATACATGAAAATGGTTTGAATGGACTTTAGGTACAGTGTGTGTACATTGTGAAGGTCAGGGTAGGGAGTGGAATGGGAATGGGGATGATGAATGAAGGGGAAAATTAATAAATTAATAACTAACTTAAATAAAGAATAAATGAATGAATGAATGAAGTCACGCAAAGGGGACTTTGCAGGGAAGACTGATGATGAGATTGCCCTAGACTGAAGAATATGGTCGGGATAATTTTGTTTTTGTTTATCTGTGGTCTAAAAAGTAAAACTAATTAAAAATTAGATGCCAATAATTGAAAAGCCATCTCAAGAGAAACTCACAGCAGAATTGGAGAGTTGGGTAAAATAGCTACAGAGATGACTGTTATTCTCGGGAGGACAGTAATCTCGCCACCCAACTGAACATTACTATATAATATGACAGAAAATCTATCAGGGGAAAACAAGACTGTGACCTTTTAGTAATCTTCCAGGGAAAAAGGTTTTTCTATATTCTATTAGCACTGAAATTGATGATTCAGGTTTAAAGTATAAGATCTTTGATCATGTGTGTTGGTTACATAAGAGACTTGAGATTGATGGAGTGCTACTGGATGCCCAATCCAACGAGCTTGTGCTCCATCTAAAGCAGAATTGATTGCTCATTGAAGAGTCCTTATTGTGCTGTGTCACATTGGCTATGATGGCTGAGGACAAAGAGGCAGGAGAATGAATTGCCTAAGTCTATACTAGAAACTAGTATTATGTTGTACCAGGGGTTTAGGTAGGCTGTGTTAATCAGTCTTCATGACAAACATAATAGGCAAGTATTCTTTTTTGTTTTACAGGTGAAATCAAGAGAGGCGATATAAATTGCACAAGGTCGACTGGTAAAAACCAGCTGAGGTTCAAACTCAGACATTTCTGACTCTTTTCAATATATAGCACTTTACCTTCATCTATAAGATGCTAGAGTTGCATTTCATTATTCACATGGGGTCATCCAACACTAAGATTTTATCATTTTACTAGATATGCCAATCATAGAGTTTCTCATAGCTTGTACAATAAACTGCTATGACTATAGACCCTTCTGAGAGGACAGCCCTAGGCAGTCATACCATGACCCCCACTCCCAGCCCACAGCTGATGGACCAGGGACTTGCAACGACCTGAAGGTGGTAACCACTGCAAAAGTCAGTGGCCCAAGATGAAAAAAGGTTAAGAAAAGATTTTCCCTGTCAGGTATTGGGCTGGCCAAAAAGTTCGTTCAGGTTTTTCCATAAGATGTTATGGAAAAAACCGAATGAACATTTTGGTCAACCCAATATTATGGATATAGATCAGGCAAGGTAGAGTCTTCTCTGGAATTCAAAGTAGGAGGCTTGGCAACCATGAGCTCCTTGGTAGGCCAAGGTAAGCTGATCCAGAGAGGAGGGCACACCAGCATCTAGCTGAGTGGTCCTGACGTGGTCCCTGGATTCCTGCAGCTGAGTTTGGAACTACCCTGATTCAGGAAACCCTTCTGTTCAAGTCTTCCTGGTGGCTAACTTGGACTTCCTGACCTTGATGTGAGGCACTGTTGTTCAGTTTTCCCTAGGTTCTTGTGAAGAACCACTGCATTCTTTTCAATTTCTTAAATGGATTCTTAAGCTCTTCTCCCATTTACATAAGGTGGTGTGAGCAAATCTTTTCCATGAAGAAAAAGAACCCAACTGAATCATGGTTTTGCTTTCTCAAGTTTCTAGAAGGTGGCCTTCAACTTTGACCAAGGAGACCCAAACGCTCAATTATGAGAACAAGTATCTAGGAAGTCTGCTTCATGCTTCAGTTTCCAATAGCTTAAGCCACACATGGAAGGAGCCATGTGACCCTAATTTGATTTATGGAGGCAAATTGTGGTTCTGCCTTAGAGGTTTCAGTGAATCAGGGTCCAGGAGTTGTGTTGGGTAAGGAACAGAAGTGAGAGGGCAGTTGTGAGACAAGATTGGGAGCCAGTGAAGGCTGGGATGACATCTCAGGATCTGTGCTGGGCATGTACTCGGAGATCCATGCGGTTGAGATAAATTATGATGGTGGTTCATTTATGAGCCCCAGTTCAGAGGATGAAGAGAGGTCATTCCAAGAAATCCAGCAGGAAATTAAATTAGCCAGAATACCTTGATTGCAAGTGGAGTAACCAGCCATCCCGGTTTGCCTATGACTGCAGAGTTTCCTGGGAAGTGGAATTTTCAGTGGTAAAACCATGAGAGTCATGGGCAAACTGGGATGCTTGGTCAACTCCAGAACTTGAAAAAGATAGAAAGTCACTAGTTAAACAAAAATATATAATTTTTTGACTCACAAAATCAAACCATGGTGTGGAAACATCTAAAACCAGGTTTGAAAAGTCCCAGGAAAGGATAATGCAATTCAGGGATCTCCTGCCTTAAGCTTTCAGGATTTCACCTCTATCAGCCTGAGAAGATTTGAAAAATCTATGCCCAGACTTCCCCCAGAGATTCTGTTCTCACTGGTCTGAGTTTGGATTTTGGCTTCAGTAATTTTTTAAAAGCCTCCCTTATTTGATTCTTATTTTAAACCACTGCTTTCTGTGAATAACAGAATAACCCCAAGGTTCCCAAACTTGTCTTTCCATTGTAATCGGCTGGTAAGTTTTTAAAATACCAATGTCTTCTCTCGGAGATGACGGTTTAACTTGTCTGGGTGTTGGCCAGGGCTTTGGGTGATTTTAAACATCAGCAGGTGTTTCTAATGAGCAGACAAATTTGGGATCCACTCCTGGATCTTCTCCCAGAGTAGCGCTGGGATTTGAGCAGGGGAAGAGTAAGGATTTATGGGTACATGAGTCTTCAGAGAGGTCAACATTTGCAAACCCTGTGGGTTAGATGATCATCTGCCAGGATAGAGTGAGGGTGAGAGGGTGCAGGAGATTAGGACCTAGGAGATTTTCCCTGCTTCTAGGATGGAACCCTGACCAGATAGAGGCTGGGTCCTCCGCAATCCTCACTCTCTCCCCATGCTGGCATGGCCATCTATCAAGGCTTCTGACAGATGAGCAGTTAATGTCCTGGATCTGGCATGTATCAGCTGACCTTTGACGTTAAATCATTCTTGGCTTTAATTTCCTTACCCCTCAAGTGAGGATAACACCATAGGCTTGGATGATTCAAAGCAGCTGATGTGTGGTTAATGCAGAATAAAACATTAGTATTTCCCTCTTCCTCACTGCTTTGAATATCTGAGTCTCCACAGGGACTTCATTTAATAATGGGGCATTTCTGCTGTGGCAGACAAATGCTCTCAATCTGTGCATTCACAGCTTGCTCTAGCATTCCCACCTGCATCTTTAAGACATTATGACGCCATGACTCCTCATTTCTTGGAATTTGTGAGTTTGCAGTCACAGAATGTTTGAATTAAAGCTTAAGATTTCAGTGAGAATGACTGTGGGGATGACTGCAGTTGTGATTTTGATATTCTGCAAGTGTTACCAGATGCAAGTCCTTGTGCCCGATGCCCAGTAAGGCCAAACAACACTGAAACATCGGAGTTTGTAGCAGCGAGAGGTTTATTGCAGGGCCAAGCAAGGAGACGGGTGAAAAACCCCGAACTCTCTGAAGAGTTTCAGCAAAGCATTTTTAAAGGCCAGGTGAGGGAGGGACGTGGTTAGTTGTTAGAAACTTCTTGGTGTCAAAATCCTTTGTTCTTGCAGCTGTCCACATAGGTCAGGTCATGCTGTTACTGTAAACCTCCAACAAAAAAAATTTTACTCTCTGTTTTGCAAATTTTTATCTATATATGAATGGGCTGTTTAAGGTCAGAGCCCTGAGAATGGGCTATCACGTATATTTTAGGCTACAGGCAAAATTCTTTTACAAAAGGTGCAGAGCCAGCATGACTAAGCACAGGCAACAGAGCACAAATGTTAGAGCTAACGGAATACATTCAATATGTAATCAGATTTGTTCTTCTCTAGTACACAAGTGCAAATCCAAGTCTTCAAGTGAACATAATTTTCAAATATCATGACTCAGCAGATTTCAGAGTACAAGATTCATAGATATTCAAAACCCATTACTCAGTGATTCTCTGACATTATGACACTGATTTTCTATTTTGGTTATCCATATACAGAAAACATAAATCTATAGCAATTGTACCACAAAAGAACAGTGTGTTTCTGGGACTGGGAGACTCAAATAGATGGGGCTTCTGCAGAGGATTTGGCCCTGAAGTGCCAGCTCATTGAAGAAATGGCAGCTACCAGACAGTTGAAATTGAGAGTAATTTTTTATTTGTCCTATTTAAAGATAATGATATACCCTAGGTAATAATTTGTATAGACAAGTGTTTGGACAGTGAACACAGAATAAGGATAAGATAAGGGTGTTTCTCAGATTGACACAGGGAGCCTCAGATTTTATTACTTGCTGGTTTTTAGATTGGCAATTCTTAGGCACAAATAATAAGAAACTTAAAAATAGAGAAAAAAGAGAAAGACAAATACTATATGTATCTAAAATATGACACAAATGAAACTGTCTATGAAAAAGAAATAGACTCCAGACATAGAGAACAGATTTGTGGTTGTCAAGGGTTGGGGGGAGGGAAGGACCGGGAGTTTGGGGTTAACAGATGCAAACTATTATATATAGGATTAGTAAACAACGAGGTCCTACTGTATATAACAGGGAACTATATGCAATATCCTGTGATAAACCATAATGGAAAACAATATTAAAAAGAATGTATATATGTATAACTGAATCACTTTTCTGTACAGCAGAAATTAACACAACATTGTAAATAAACTATACTTCAATTAAAAAAAAATAGGCTCCCTGACTTCAAACTATACTACAAAGCTAGAGTAATCAAAACAGTATAGTACTGGCACAAAAACAGGAATATAGCTCAATGGGACAGGATAGAAAGAGATAAACCCATGCACCTGTGGCACCTAATCTATGATAAAGGAATCAAGAATGTACAATGGAGAAAAGACAGTCTCTTCAATAAGTGGTGCTGGGAAAACTGGACAACTACATGTAAAAGAACGAAATTAGAACACTCCCCAACACCATACACAAAAATAAACTCAAAACAGGATAAACACCTAAATGTAAGGCTGGATACTATAAAACTCTTAGAGGAAAAATATAAGCAGAACACTCTATGACATAAATCACAGCAAGATCTTTTTTGATCCACCACTTAGAGTAATGGAAATAAAAACAAAAATAAACAAATGGAACCTAATTAAACTTAAAAGCTTTTGCACAGCAAAGGAAACCATAAACAAAATGAAAAGACAACCCTCAGAATATGAGAAAATATTTGCAAATGAAGCAACTGACAAGGGATTAATCTACAAAATATACAAACAACATGTGCAGCTCAATATCAAAAAAACTAACAACCCAATCAAAAAATGAGCATAAGACCATAATAGACATTTCTTTAAAGAAGACATACAGATGGCCAACAAACACATGAAAAAAATGCTCAATATTACTAATTATTAGAGAAATGGAAATCAAAACTCGAATGAGGTATCACCTCACACCAGTCAGAATGGCCATCATCAAAAAATCTACAAACAGTTAATGCTGGAGAGGGTGTGGAGAAAAGGGAAGCCTCCTGCACTGTTGGTGGGAATGTAAGTTGGTACAGCTACTATGGAGAACAGCATGGAGGTTCCTTAAAAAATGAAAAATAGAGCTACCATATGATCCAGCATTCCCACTTCTAGGCATATATCCAGAGAAAACCATAATTCAAAAGGAGGCATGCACCCTGATATTCACTGCAGCCCTATTTACAATAGGCAGGACATGGAAGCAACCTAAATGTCCATTGACAGAGGAATGGATAAAGAAGATGTGGTACATATATACAATGGAATATTACTTAGCCATAAAAAGGAATGAAACAGTGCCATTTGCAGAGACGTGGTTGGACCTAGAGATTGTCATACAGAGTGAAGTTAGTCAGAAAGAGAAAAACAAATATTGTGTAATATCACTTATATGTGAAATCTAGAAAAATGGTAGAGATGAACTTACTTGCAAAGCAGAAATAGAATCATAGATGTAGAGAACAAACTTATGGTTACCAAGGAAAGGGGTTGGGGTGGGATGAACTGGGACCTAGGGACTGACATATATACACTACTACATATAAAATAGATAACTAATGAGAACTTACTGTATAGCACAGGGAACTCTACTCAGTGTTCTGTGGTGGCCTAAGTGGGGAGGAAATCTAAAAAAGAGTGGATAAATTTATATGTATGGGGCTTCCCTGGTGGTGCAGTTGTTGAGAGTCCACCTGCCGATGCAGGGGACACGGGTTCGTGCCCCGGTCCGGGGGGATCCCACATGCCACGGAGCAGCTGGGCCCGTGAGCCATGGCCGCTGAGCCTGCGTGTCCGGAGCCTGTGCTCCGCAACGGGAGAGGCCACAGTGGTGAGAGGCCCACGTACTGCAAAGGAAAAAAAAAAATTTATATGTATGACTGATTCACTTTGCTGTACATCAAGAAACTAACACAACATTGTAAAGCAACTATACTCCAATAAAAAATTTATTTTAAAATAAATAAATAAAGGCATAAGCCCTTTTCCAAATTATGAAGATTAAAACAGCTATATGGAAAATACTTACGAAACATACTAAGTAGAAGAAAGCATACTACAAATCCTATCTGTGAATACAACCACAACTACAAAATGAGCCTGCACACCCAAACGGTAAACAAATAAATTGTTAGAATAGTGGGGGAAAATCTAGAAAAAAATTAATTCAGTAATATATATAAAAAAGCCAGAATCTCACAAGAGGAGAAAACCATAAAACACACTCAGTGAGAGACACAGGCCACACTAGAAATGACCAGAACTCTCCCTGGCCTCCCTCCTTTCTCCTGGACTCTGTCCTACAGACAGCTTAGAAGGGGGAAGCATGGCTGCACCTGGCCTCTGTTCTTTGCTCAGCTGTGGGACTCTTAATCCAGGGAGAAACACAGTAGGGACTGGCTAACCCAACCAGATTCTCTCTCTTGCCACCTGTCCAAGGGTGACAGACATAGTTAATGTTAGAGCTGGACAGTCAGCGAAACCTACTGCTTGGGGCCATGCCTGCTGACGGCCAGGGAGGATGTAGTCTGTGCAGAAAGGAATAGAGGCAGGAAGGAGTAGACCCCATCTCCTCCGCAATGTGCACTTTCTGCCCTTAACTTCCACCAAACATTTGTTAACTTTTTTTCCTTGAATTTATGTATATATTAGTTTGATTATTATTTATCTTTTTATTTTAAGGTTAAACAGGAAACTAGACCAAAACCCATGCTGAGCTTAGTGAATTACAATTATAAGGCAAGTGCCCTAGTAACAACCACCCAGGTCAAGACCAGAACTTTGCAGTAACCTCAAAAGCCCTTCTCCATACCTCATCCAAGCCATGCTCCTCCTTCCTGTAAATGCAATGATGCTGACTTTTGTAATAGCCACTTCCTTGCATTACTTCATGGTTTTACCATCCAACTGTGTATCCTTTCAAGCTAGAAAGGTTTTACCATCCAACTGTGTATTTTCTTTCAAGCTAGAAATCATGTATCCGTCCCTTCCTTCCTTCCTTTCTTTATTTTCTCTCTTTCTTTCTTCAATTTATCTGTTGAAGAATTGAAGAATCTGAGCTCTTTCACCTGTAGAGTTCCCTATTGCCTGAATTTCAGACTCACTGTGCAGCTCAGCCTGTTTCCCCTGCCTTATTTGCCTTATTTTCTGCAAACTAGCAGCTGAATTCAGAGGCTCCATCAGACTGATGTTCAACCCCATTGACAGGACTACAGGCTGTGCTGTGACCTTTTGCCAGGAAGCACATGGTGCCTGGTTTTCACTCTTTTGATCACCAATGAATGATACTGAGTGCCAAGACCTATTAATTGATTGAGTGTTGGAAAAACCTAATATACTTATTTTGTCATGGTGTTTTTATTGTTGCTTTTAAATTTGTTAAGGTGTGTTTTATGTCCCCAATGTGGTCTTGGCAAATGTTCTATCTTGTGGAGATTGTGTAATCTGCTCTTGTTACATGAAGTACTCTAGAAATGTCAATTATATCCACCTGATTGATGATGCTTTTCAGTTCAACCACCTCCTTACTGATTTTCTGTCTGCTGGATCTGTCAGCAGAGAGAGAGGTGTTGAAGTCTCCAATGAGAATAGTGTATTCATCTATTTCTCCTGGTAGTTCTATCAGGTTTTGCCTCATGTATTTTGACACTGTTGTTAGACACATGAACACTAAGGATCATGATGTCATCTTGGTGAATTAATACATTTATCATGATGTAATGCCTCTTTTTATTCCTGGTAACTGTCTTTGCTTTGTCTGAAATTAATATAGCTACTCCAGCTTTCTTTTGATTAGTGCTAGCATAGTATATCTTTCCTTATCCCTTTATGTTTAATCTAATGGTGTCTTTATATTTAAAATGGATTTCTTGGGACTTCCCTGGAGGTCCAGTGGTTAAGACTTTGCCTTCCAGTGCAGAGGGTGCAGGTTCAATCCCTTGTTGGGGAGCTAAGATCCCACATGCCTTGTGGCCAAGAAACCAAAACTTAAAAAAAACAAGCAACATTGTAACAAATTCAATAAAGACTTTAAAAATTGTCCACATCAAAATAAAGAGAATAAAATAAAATGGGTTTCTTGTCGACAACATATAGTTAGGTCTTACTTCTTTTATCCACTCTGATACTCTGTCTACTAAATGGTGTGTTCAAACTATTGAGGTTTAAAGTGATTATTGATATATTTGGATTAATGGCTACCATATTTGTTACTGCTTTCTATTTATTGCCCTTATTTTAATCTTACACTCTTTTTCTGCCTCCTCCAGTTTTAATTGAGGATTTTATACAATTTTGTTCTCTCTTAGCATATCAATTTAATGTTTTTTAATGGTTGCCCTAGATGTCGCAATACACACTTACGACTAATCCAATTTCACCCTCAAATACACTATATCACCTCAAGGTTCTGAAAGTATTCATAATTCCTCCCTCTTATCACATAAAATTGCATATAAAAATGAATTGTCTTTCATTTACTTATAATTTGCTGTAATTGCACAATCCGTTGTCATTATTACATTAAACTGTCATCTGTTAGATCAACTGAGAACAAGAAAAATAAAATATTTTATTTTATCTTTATTTTTTTCCTTGTCTAATATTCTTTGTTTATGTAGATCCAAGTTTCTGACCTCTATCATTTTCCTTTCTTTTGAAAAAAACTCCTTTAAACATTTCTTGCAAGGCAAATTACCTCAATTTTTGTTTGTCTGAAGAAACCTTTATTTCTCTCTTAACCTCTGAAAAATAATGACTCTGGTTACAGAATTTTAGGTTGGTGTGTCTTTTCTTTTTTTCTTTCAACACCTTAAATATTTCACTCCACTCTCTTCTTGTTCACATGATTTCTAAGTAGAAGTCAGAAGTCAGATGTAATTCTTAGTTGTTCCATGGATAAGGTTTTTCTGTTTGTTTGTTTGTTTGTTTAAATATCTGGCCTCTTTAAATATTTCTCTTTGTCTTCAAATTTCTGCAGTTTGATTATGATATGACTTGATGTAGATATTTTGGTATTTACCCTTCTTTAAATTCTCTGAGCTTACTGGATCTGTGTTTCAGCATCTGTTATTAATATTTTTTCCCTTTATTCCTTTCTTTCTTTCTTCTCCTTCTGGTATTCCTATTCTGCATATGTCACACGTGTTATAATTGTCCCACAGTTTTTGACATTCTGTTCCACCTTTTTTATCCCCTTTTCTCTTGCATTTCAGCTTTTAAAGTTCCCAGTGACTTTTTTTTCAAACTCACTGATTCTTTCTTCGGCCATGATGAGCCCATCAAAAACATTCTTCATTTCTGTTACACTTACCTTTTAATTTCTAGCATTTCCTTTTGATTCTTTCTTAGAATTTCCATCTCTCTGCTTACATTACCCATCTGTTCTTGCATGCTATCCACTCTTTTCTTCGGCCATGATGAGCCCATCAAAAACATTCTTCATTTCTGTTACACTTACCTTTTAATTTCTAGCATTTCCTTTTGATTCTTTCTTAGAATTTCCATCTCTCTGCTTACATTACCCATCTGTTCTTGCATGCTATCCCCTCTTTCCTTTAGAGATCTTAGCATATTTATCATAGCTGTTTCAAATTCTTGATCTAATAATTCCAATATCTCTACCATATCTGAATCTGGTTCTGATGCTTTCTCTGACTCTTCAAATAATGTGCTTTTCCTTTTAGCATGCCTTGTAATTTTTGTTGAAAGCCAGATGTGGTATACTGGGTAAAATGAACAGAGGTAAGTAGGCCTTTGTGTGAAGTTTTATGTTTATCAGCCTAGGAGTTGTGTTTACTGTTAGCTATGGGTTTCAGAGGCTACAATTTCCTTAAGTTTCCTTGTTTTTTTCTTCCCTGTTGTCTTTGGGTTTCCAAAGAGACTTCTTCTTAAATAAGGTCTGTGATATGCAGTTTTTTTGTTGTAATCCCTGTTATCATACAGGAACCCCGTTGATGTGGTGGCAAGGTGTGAAGCAAGTGTTATATAGTACTATAATTACATCTCAGTCTTTTAGTGAGCTTGTGCCCTTAGACTGTGAGCTTCACAAGTGTCTTTCTGTTGTTGCCCTGTTAGGTGAGATAGAAAGGATAGAGAGGGCTGCAATTGGTTATTTCCATTCCTCAAATCAGTTAGGCTCTGGTAAAATAGTTTTCCTTGAAGGAAGGCCTTGTTAAGAAGAACAGAATGTTCTGAGCATGTTTCAAAATGGTTCCTTTCCACTCCCCCTACTGGGAGTGCAAGGGGATTTTTTCTTTATTCTCACTGTGAGAATCTAGTAGTTTTCCCGGAGGTAAAACTCATGAAAGTGTGCCTCATCCAGTCTAAGACTGAGCCCTCCAGGAGTTTTTAACTCTCAAGCTTGTCCACACTGAGCTTCCAACATTTCAGCGATGAGAATTTTCTACCCTAGTGCTGGCTCCAAGGACAGTTTCTGTTCTTGAGTTTCTGCTCTACTAAACTGTCTAAGTCTCTATATCTGCCTGTCTGTCTGTATTTGGGGTGTGACCATTTGCCCTGGGACATCACTTCTCTGATGGAACTAAGAATAGTTGTTGGTTTTCAGTTTTTTTCTGTTTGTGAAGATGGGAATCATGACTTCCAAGCTCCTTACATGTAAGACCAACCAGAAAGTGGAAGTCTTGCTTTTATGTGTTAGAATACTTCAATAAGGAAACATTTCCCTCATTTCCTGCTTCATTACCCAGGGGTATAGTTGATATAAGGAAGGCAGAATGAATATTTTTTTTTCTTTTTATTTACCTAGGTTTCCAGATAATTAGTTTTTTCCCTATCATCGACAGGAAGTGACCTAATAGCATTTTAAAGATAATTTTAGACTCAGAGTTGTAAAAACAGTAGAAAGTTATAGTTTACCCATCACCCAGCTTCCTTTTATGTAAACAACTTACATAACCATAGAACATTTACCAAAATTAAGAAATTAGCATCGGTAAAAAGTGGTAACTAAAGTACAGAATTTAATTGAATTTGATCAGTTTTTCCTCTAATGTCTTCCTGTTCCAGATGCATCCAGGATATCATATTGCATTGAGTTGTCATGTCTTCTCCAATTCATGATCATCTGTAAATTCTGTCTTGTTCTTTAGAACCTAGAACTTTGACATTTTGGGAAAATACTAGACAGGTATTTTTGTAGAAAATTTTCTATTCTTCTATTCTTTTTCTATTCTTCTGATGTCATCTCATGATCAGATTGAGTTTATTAATAATTGGGAAGGATACCACCAGGGGGTGAGTCCTTCTAGTACATCACAGGTGGGGATACATGATGTCAATTATTTATTACTGCGTATGTTAACTTTTATCACATGACCCAGATGGTGTCTGCCAGAGTTCTCCAGTGTAAACTTACTATTTTCCTCTTTGTAATTAATAGATATTTGGGGGAATATACTTAGAAAATTATATATATTTTGCTTAAAATTTTCCCACTATTTACCATTCATCAGTGGCCCTTGCCTGTGGCGATTCTACTAGTGATTTTTGATCTGTAGCGTTCTGCTAGTGATATTTTTATTGAAGTAGACTTGATGTATAATATTATCTTAGTTTCAGGTGTACAACATAGTGATTTGACATTTAAATCCACATTACAAAATGGTCACCACAAGTCTAGTAATCATCTGTCACCATACCAAATTACTACAGCATTATTGACTTATCCTTATGCTGTATATTACATCCCCACGTATTTTATAACTGGAAGTTTGTACCTCTTAATCCCCTTCACCCACCCATCCCACTCTGGCAACCACCAGTTTGTTCTCTGTATCTATAAGTCTATTTTTGTTTTATTTTGTTTGTTTGTTTTATAGATTCTACATGTAAGTAAAATCATACAGTATTTGTCCTTCTCTGACTTATTTCACTTAGCATGTTCTAGGCAAATGGCAGGATTTCATTCTTTTATGGTTGAGTAATATTGCATTCTATATATACACCACATCTTCTTTATCCATTCATCTGTTGATGGACACTTTGGTTGCTTCTGTACCTTGGCTATAGTAAATTATGTTGCAGTGAACATAGGGGTGCATATATATTTTCAGATCAGTGGTTTTTTCCCTTTGGGTAAATACCCAGAAGTGGAATTGCTGGATCTTACAATAGCTCTGTTTCTAATTTTTGAGGAAACTCCATACTGTTTTCCATAGTGGCTGCACCAATTTACATTCCCACCAATAATTCACATCCTCAGCAACACTTGTAATTTCTTGTCTTTTTGATGACAGATATTCTGACAGGTGTGAGGCAATACCTCACTGTGGTTTTGATTTGCATTTCCCTCATGATTAGTGATGTTGAGCATCTTTTCATGTGCCTGTTGGCCATTTGTATGTCTTCTTTGGATATTAACCCCTTGTTGGATATACCATTTGCAAATATCTTCTCCCATTCAGTAGGTTGCCCTTTTATTTTGTTGATGGTTTCTTTCACTGTGGTAATGGTGATTTTTTTATATTTCCCAATTTCTTCTGCATTTTATAATTGGAATTCTTATATAAATAAGAGTTATTTCTTTCCTATTTATTTATTTATTTAGATATATATTTATATCACCACAGATTTATGGGTATTTATTTTATCATTTGGGTTATATTCTAATACTATAGTTATTTATAATTGGTCACTGTTCTTTGGGCATTTAGAGCTCTTTCAGGTTTGCACCCGTACTCTTTTAATATACCCCCCATCCTTTTATGTTTTTGTTTTGTTTGCTTATGTTGTTTTATTTTATCGTTTACTTATTGGCACTACAAGATGACCCAGGCTCATCGTGTATTTTCCCTGCCACAGGTTTGGAGTCAACCACATCTCCAAAGACTAACATTCTCCTTTTGTTGGAGAACAAAAGTGGTTTAGAAACCAAGACCTCCTAGACACAAGGTATGCTCTTTGTTACTAGGTCACATAGCATCCATTTTCTCTCAGTGGATAGGGCTAGGGAATACGTGCATGTACACTATCTTGTGTATACACATTTACATACCTATACTTATTTATTTATCTATTTACATATATATGAATATATATATGTATATATTCATGTGTCCATATTGATCCTCCAACTTCAACGCAGCATCATTCTAGACTTCCTCCTCTCCTTACCTTATTTGTAACTTCTTTCTCCCACAGTGAGAAACTTTGCTTTCATTCTCTACAACATATTTACTCATTTGTCCAACACTAGTACACACACAAAAAAAGTAGTTTCAAAATTCTTAATTCAACCTCTTCTGGGAAACAAATATATCAACAAAAGTACAGTGTTTGCTCATTGTTCTTTTTGTATTTAGCCTTACCATATGCAGTCAAAACTAGATTTTTGAACTTAGGTATAGTCTTTTATTCCTTATCCTTTCTGTGTGCTTATGTGATTCATTGGTAATATAGCTTGATTCATTCATCACAGTTAAGATTCAAACTTTCTCCCACTTCCTGGTTGATTTTAAAATATTATATCAATAAAATTCACTTTGTGGTAGAAAGGTCTATGGATTTTGACAAATGAATAGGGTCATGTATCAACCAGCACAGATTCACCTCAACCATTTCATATCAAACAGTTGCATCATCCCCAAAGCTCCCCATACTACCTTTTTATATAAACCCTCTTCCAATGCAAAACAACCTCTGATCTGCTTTCCTTTCTATAATTTTGCCTTTTCCAGTGTTATATAAATTGAATTACACAGTAGGTCTTCTTTTGGATCTTTCTTATTTCACTTAGCAAATGCTTTTAAGAGTCATCTATAATTTGGCACACGTGAATAATTTGCTTCTTACTGTTGCTGAAAAGTATTCTATTAGATGGACATATCATAGATTAAATATCCATTCATCATGTCAAGGACATTCACATACAGGCTTTTGTGTGAACATACATTTTCATTTCTCTTGGATAAATACATAAGAGTAGGACTCTGGGTCATAGAGCAGGTGTATGATTAATTTTATACAAAATTGCCCAATTCTCCTCCCCAATCTAGACCTGGGACAGACACACAGAAAAAATAAACAGGGCCCAGTCACAGCAAGTGATCTGGTCCTTGAAGCCTCTTTGTCCCTGTGGGTGCAAGACTGTGTCCCTCACCCAGAGACACCAAGGAAGTGTATAAGGCATGCAAATGCGGAACTGCCCTCCCTTGCCAAGAAATGCTTACATGTCCCAGCTGGGGAGACCTTTTCTGCCCTGCAGGCAGCACTGGAAGACAACACTGAGATCCGCATGGCACCAGATAAGTCAAACAGAGGAAAATAACACTGCTAAGTTTCTGAACGTGAAATGGCCATTTGAACCACAACCCACACAATTTGGATAAGAACCACACACTAAACCTGCAAAGGGTGACAGCAAGCTAAATTAAAAGATTTAAATAGAACTCAGCCCCCTAATCTAATAGACAAAATAGCCAGCATAGAGTTGAAGGTCAACTGTCATACTAAGAACCACCTTGAATGAGAAAAGACAACCAACCAACACCAGCAAGATGAATCAGACCTTGAAATTAGTTGACAAGGATTTTTAAAACAGTTGTCATAAAAACATTTCAATAATCAGTTACAAATTCCCTTGAAACAAATGAAAAAAATAGAAATTTTCAGCACAGAAACAAAAGCTACAAAAATAACCAAGTGGAAATTATAGAACTGAAAAATACAAATAAGAGAAAAAAATAACTCACTGGATGAACTCAATAATAGAATGGAAATTACAGAGGATAGAATAAGTGAACTTGAAAATGTATCAATAAAATTCAGCCAATCGGAGCAACAAAGAGAAAATATATGGAAAGAAATAAACAGAGCCTCAGATATCTGTAAGAAAATAACATAGGATCCAACAATCATATCATCAAAGTCCCAAAAGAGGAAGAGAAAGATAATGGGGCAGAAAGAATATCTGAAAAAATAATGGCTGAAGATTTCTCTGATTTGGCAAAAGACACAAACCTACAGCTCAAAAAGGCTAAGAACACCCAAATAAGATAAACCCAAAGAATCATTTCAAGATACATCATAATGAAGTTTTGTAAACCAAAGACAAAGAGAAAAATCTGGAAAGCAAGCAAAGGGAAACAATACCTTACCAATAAGGAAACACTAACTCAAATATCAACAGAATTCTTATCAGAACCCAAATCATGGAGCCAGAAGGAAGTAGCACAATATTTTTCAAGTGCTGAAAGAAAAGATCTGTCAACCAAGAATTCTGTATCTAGTGAAGCTAGTCTTTAAGAATAAGGAGAAAATGAAAACATTGTCAGATGAGGGAAAACAATGAGAATTTGGTGCTAGCAGACCTATCCTTAAAGAGTGGCTAAAGCAAGTTCTTCAAAAGGAAGGAAATGATAAATGAAGGAACAATGGTAAAAAGAAAAATATAGGTATGTTTTCCTTTTCCTAGTGAGCTTTATAAATCATATTTAATGATTGAAACAAAACTGTAACACTATCTGACACTCTGGAAAATGGTGTTTAAAAATGGGGCAGTAAGGTGCCTAAATGGAACTGAGGTTTCCACATGTAACACTAAGTGGTAAAATAGTAATACCAGTAGCTACAATAAGTCATGTACCTGTATTGTAGTACCAACCCAGAGCAACTAGAATGAAAAATATATTAAATGATACACCCGAAAGCACGACAAGTAAATCAAAGTAGAATCCTAAAAAGTGTTCAAATAATCCACAGGAAGGCAGGAAGAGAGACAGAGGAATGAGAACCAGAAGAAACAAACAAAATTTTTTTTTTTTTGCGGTACGCGGGCCTCTCACTGTTGTGGTTTCTCCCGTTGCGGAGCACAGGCTCTGGACGCGCAGGCTCAGCAGCCATGGCTTACGGGCCCATCCGCTCCGTGGCATGTGGGATCCTCCCAGACCGGGGCACGAACCCGTGTCCTCTACATCAGCAGCCAGACCCTCAACCACTACGTTACCAGGGAAACCCAGAAAAAAGGCATTTTAAAAGCAGGTTTAGGGACCTCCCTGGTGGCGCAGTGGTTAAGAATCCGCCTGCCAATGCAAGAGACACAGGTTCAAGCCCTGGTTTGGGAAAATCTCACATGATGCAAAGCAACTAAGCCCAGTGCACAACTACTGAGCCTGCACTCTAGAGCCTGCAAGCCACAACTACTGAAGCCCATGCAACTAGGGCCTGTGCTCTGCAATAAAAGAAGTCACCACAATGAGAAGCCCGTGCACCACAACGAAGAGCAGTCCCCACTTGCCACAACTAGAGAAAGCCCACTGGCAGCAACAAAGACCCAATGCAGCCAAAAATTAATTAATTAATTAATTAATTTTAAATGAGGCAGACTTAATATCTAACATGTCAATAAATACCTTATATAGAAATACAATGAACAGACAGAGAGCAGCAGAGTGGATTAAGAAAAAAACAGGGCCCAACTATAAACTTTATATGAGAAACTCACTTTAAATTCAATGACATATGTAGATTGAAAGGAGGGAGAAAGATACGCCATGTAAACATTATATTTTAAAAGCAGGACTCTCTAGGTTCATATCTAATAAAGAGAACTCCAGAGCAAAGAAAACTGCCAGAGGCAGAGAAGGACATCCCACAATGATGAAAGGTGGATTAATAATCCACCAGAAAGACATAATGATCCTAAATGTGTAATAGCCAAGCCACAGAGCTTCACAGTACATGAAGCAAAAACTGATAGAGATGCCAGGAGAAACAGACAAATCTACAATTACAGTTGGAGACTTCAACACCCACAACCACCTACTATGAAATCAACAAGGATATATAAGATCTGAACAACACAAAAAATAGGTTGTAACTGACACACGGAACAGTCCACCAATCAACAGAAGAATACACATTTTTTCCCAAGCACCCTTGGAAGTTTCACCCTATCCTGGGTAAAAATCAAACTCACCAAATATCATACCGAGTGTGTGCTCTACAACCACAACAGTCTCAAAGTAGAGGTTAATAGTAGAAAGACAACAGGAAAATCTATACATGCAGAAAGTAAACAACACTCTAAATAAGTCCTGGGTCAAAGGGGAAATCTCAAAGAAAATTTGAAAACACATAGAACTGAATTAAAGCAAAAATATATAATATCAAAATATGTGGGATGCAGCCAAAGCAATGTTAAGAGAGAAATGTATAGTGCTAAATGTTTTCATTAGAAATGCAGAAAGGTCTAAATAAATAACCTAATTTCCTACCTCAAGAACTATGAAAATAAGATCAAAATAAATCCAAAGCAAGAAGAAGGAAGGAAATAATAAAGATAAGAACAGAAATTAATGAAATTTCAGACAGGAAAAAATAGGAAAAATAAATGAAACAAATAGCTGGTTCTTTGGGGGAAAAAATCAATAAAATTGATGAACCTCTAGCAAGTCTGGCAAAAATACAGAGAGAAAACTCAAATCATCAATATTAGGAATGAAACTGGGGATATCACTACATAGTCTGCAGCTGTTGAAAAGATAACAATGGGATGGTTTGAGCACTTACTCATAAATTTAAAAACATAGAAGAAATAGAACAATTCCAAAATAAAATTCCCAAACTGCAAAAACTCATGCATGATGAAATAGATAATCTGAATATCTCTAAATCATTAAAGGGATTGAATTAGCAATTTAGAATGTCTGGAAAAATAAGTCTCCAGGTTCATATGGTTCCACTGAAGAGTTCTAAAAATTATTTGAAGAAAAATAAACCAATTTTATGCAATCTATTTGAGAATATAACAGAGGAAGGAGCACGTCTCAACTCATTTTATGAGGACGGTATTAGCCTGATTTCAAAACCAGAAAAAAATAGTATAAAAAGAAAAGAAAATTAGAGACTAATGTCTGCCATGAAGTTAGAATTAACAACTGGATCTATTAGAGTGTAAAAAGAATTATTTACCATGACCAAATTGGATTTATTCCAGGATACAATGTTGGTACAACATTTGAAATCAATCAATGCAATCCATCATGTCAACAAGCTAAAGGGAAAAAAATCATATGAACTTATCAACTGATAGGCAGAAAATACATTTTACAAAATCTGTCTCTCATTCATGATCAAAAAATTTTTTCAGCAAGTTCATAGCTGGGAGGAATTGTCTGAACTTGATAAAGAGCATTTACAGAAAATAACAGCAACTGTAGCTAACATCATACTTAATGCTTCCCAGCTCCCCTAGGATTAGGAACAGGACAAAGATATCAGCTCTGACCACTCTTATTTCCCACAGTACTGAAAGTTCTAGGCCAGAAAAAGAAACAAGAAGTATACTGATCAGAAAGAAAGATATAAAATTATTCCTATTTGTAAATGATCTGATTATCTATGTAAAAATCCCAAGAATTCTATAAGAAAACTCCTAGAACTAATAAGTAAGTTCATCACTGTCCCAGTTTATAAGGTGGACACACAAATATCAATCACTTTTCTATATACTAACAATTGTAGAAACCACAATAAATTGACAATCACTTCAAATAAAATGAAATGTTAGGTATGCACTTAAAAAAACCTGTGCAATATCTATGTGCCTAAAATTACAAAATGCTGATGAAAGAAATAGAGAAAACCTCCATAAATGGAGAGATGTATCATGTTTATGGTTTGGAAAACTCAACATAGTAAAAAAATGTCAATTTTCCCCAAATTGATCTATAGGTTTAATGCAATTCCTATAAAAACCCTAGCAAGAATTTTTGTAGACATAAACAACCGATTCTAAAATTTATGTGAAAAGGTACAGGTTTTAGAATAGCTTTAAAAATCTCAAAAAATAAGAATAAAGTTGGAGGAAACACTGTACTTGATATTAAGGTTCACTATATAGCTACAGTAATCAAGACATTGTGTTATTGGGGAGAGATGAACATCAATCAATGGAACAGAATAGAGAACCCAGAAACAGATCCCAAATAATATGCCTGACTTTCCACAATAGTGCAAAAGCAACTCAGTGGAGGAAGGATAGCCATTTCAACAAATGGTGTTGGAGCAATTGGAAATCCATGGCGGGGGTGGGGGGAATGAATCTTAACCTAAACCCAGACCTAATACCTTGTACAACAAATTAACTCAAAATTCTTCATTGCCTTAAATGAAAAATGTTAACTATAAAGGTTTTGGAAAAACATTGGAGAAAATCTTCAGAATCTGAGGGTAGGCAAAGTTTTCTTAAACTGACACCAAAAAAATGATTATTCACAGCTTATCAAAATTAAAAAAACTTTGCTGTGCAAACAGCCCTGAGAACAGAATGAATATACAAGCAACAGACTGAGAAAATATTTCCAAATCACGTATCTATCAAAGGATTAGTAGCTAGAAGATATAAACTCAACAGCAAAAAAAAAAAAAAATCCAATTAAAATTAGAAAACTATATGAACAGACACTTCCCCCAAGAGGATATACAGTACACATAGCAAAGAAGCACATGAAAAGATGCTCAGCCTCATCAGCCATCAGGGAAATTCCAATTAAAACCACAATGAGATATCACTACAGAACTATAAGAATGTCTAAAATTTAAAAAAAAAATGTGATACCACCAAATGCCTTTGAGAATGCAAAGAAACTGCTTCACTCAGACTTTGCTGGTGAGAATGTAAATGGTACAGCCACTATGGAAAACCATTTGGCAGTTTCCCAGAATGCTAGACTTGCAATTTCCATATGACCCAGCAATTGCACTCCTGGACATTTATCCCAGAGAACTGGAAACTTGTGTTCACATTAAAACCTGTCCACAAATGGTCAGAGCAGTTTTATTTGTAGTAGCCACAAACTGGAATCAGCCCAGATAGCCTTCAACAGGTGAATGATTAAATAAACTGTGGTCCAAACATACCATGGAATACTACTCACCAATAAAGAGGAATTGACTATTGACACCTGCAACAATTTAGAAACTCTAGGAAATTATGCTGCGTGTAAAAAAAACAATCCCCCCCAAAAAAACAATCCTAAAATGGTTACATTTATATAACTTTGATATGACACATTTTAGAAGTGGAAGATGTGTTAGTTCTTGCCAGAATTTAGGGATGGAAGTAAGGTGTGCCAAAGTAAGTAGATTTTAAAAGGTCGACAGGAGGCATCCTTGTCGTGTTGTAATTCCTCACTATATTGACTATGGTGGTGGGTAAAGAATATACAGGGGTGATAAAATTCCATCAAATTTAATACACTTACATACAAATGAATACAAGATGGGAAATCTAAATAATATCAGTGGTTTGTATCAAGGTGAATATCCTAGATGTGATACAATACTATAGTTTTGCAAAATGTTACCATTGTTGGAAACTCCTGCAAGTATATAAGGGACATCTCATATTTCTTACCACCGCATGTGAATCTACATTTTTCTCAAAGAAAATTTCAATAAGTTATTTCACAAACCTATCACATTTTTCCCAAAGTGGCTGAACCATTTTTGCATTTCCACCCACAATGTATATGGGTTTCAGTTGCTCCACATCTTGTCAGTACAAAGTATAGTCATGTTTTTGTGTGTGTGGTTTTACAGTCATCCCTCGGTATCCTCTGGGAATTGGTCCCAGGACACTCAAGAATACCAAAATCCCTGTGTGCTCAAATCCCTTACAGTTGGCTTTCAGTTCCGCATTGGCGGATTCAACCAACCACAGATTGTGTAATGTTTTCCATCCACTGTTCCTTGAACCTGCGGATACAGAAGGCTGGTTGTAATTTGAATTTCATTAATGGATAAAGATATTAAGCATCACATCTGTCTATATGTTTACTTGCCACCCTCACATCTTCTTTGGTGAGATATCTCTTCAGAACTTCTGTCAATTTACATTGTTTGTTTTCTTATTGTTGAGTTTTGAGAGTTCTTTTTATTCTGAATACAAGTCTGTTGTCAGAAATGTGATTGGCAAATATTTTCTCCAACCTTGTGTTTTTATTTTCAATATCTGAACAGCTTTATTTAATAGAGCAAGATTTTTAAAAAATAAAGTCCAACTATTGGGAATTCCCTGGTGGTCCAGTGGTTAAGACTCCGTACTCCCAGTGCAGGGGGACCAGGTTTGATCCCTGGTCAGGGAACTAGATCCCGTATGCCACAACTAACAGCCGACATGCCACAATGAAGATCCTGTGTGCCACAACTAAGACCCAGTGAAGCCAAATAAATATTTTTTCTTAAATAAAAATAAAGTCCAATTATTTTTTTCCTTTGTGGCTCATGCTTTTGGTGTTGTGTCTAAAATCACTTTGTTGAACCTACAGATGTTTTCCCCTTTGTTTTCTTCTAGAATTTTTATACTTTTTTATGATTTATATTTAGAGTTCTGGTACATTTGGAGATATTTTTAAGATGTTAGATATGGGTCAAGATGCATTTTTCTGCATATGGACGTACAATTTTTCTAAAATCCATATGTGGATGACTATCTTTTCTACACTGAATTGCCTTTGCATTTTTAAGAATCAGATAACTATATTTGTCTGGGTTTATTTATGGTATCTTTATCCTCATTCATTTATCTATACGTCTATCCTTTTTACCAATACCCACTACTTTTAATACTGTACTTTTATAGTAATCTGAAATATGGTAGTATGAGTAGTCCAACTATGTTTTTCTTCCAAAATTGAATTAACTACTTTAGTTCTTTTGCTTTTTATATAAACTTTAGAATAAGCTTGTTAATATCTACCCAAGGAACTTACTGTAATTTCATTTGTAATTGCATTGAATACATGGATCAAATTGGGAAAATTGATATCTAAATAATATTAAGTTTCCCAACCCATGAACATGGTATACCTTTCCATCTGTTTAGGTCTTGATTGATTGCTTTCATCAACATTTTGTAGTTTTCAAAGTGCAGATCCTGCACATATTTTGTTAGATTCATATTTTCATTTTATTGGTACTATTGTACATGGTATTAACTTTCAAATTTCAAATTTCAATGATTCATTGCTGTTATATAGAAACACAACTGATTTTTTGAAGGTTGGCCTTTTGTACTGTGAACTTGGTAAGTTCATTTGTTAATTTTAGGTGCTTTCTTCTAGATTCCTTGGGATTTTTCTGTGCATGTGTCCATGTCACCTATGAAAAGGGAGAGTTTTATTCCTCTCTCCAACCTTATCCCTTCTTGATGCTTTATTACATTTGCTAAGACTTCTAGTGTTGACTAGGAATGGTGAGAGAGGCCATCCAAACACTGTACCCAATCTAAGGGAGAAGTCATTTTTTCTTTCACCATTAAGTATGATGCTTGCTGGGTTTTTTGCTGTTGTTGTTTGTTTTTTGTTTATTTGTTGATGACGGTTTTTATCTGGTTAAAGAAGTATCCTTTTTATTCCTAGTTTTTATCATGAATGGATGTTATTGTGGATAAACTGTAGAAAGGAGATGGATCCCAACCAAAATTTGGTTCAGATGGCAAGACTGATGATGCCAGACATGTACTGAGAGAGTATGAAAATGTTTATTAATCACATAATGGAGGTTTTCTGGGGAGAGCAGGAAAGATTCACAAGCAAGTCCTTAAGTAGCTTGGGATTTTATTGTGGTTAGGGTGTGGGGCTGAGGTGGGAATTCACACTTATAGGCCAGGACTTGCATTGTTTGGACTTTCTACTGACACCAATGGGGGGAACACACAGGCTTTCTTATCAGCTTTCTAGAATGTGGGTCAGAAGGGAAAGGGGAAATGGTGAGGCTTGAAAAGTGTGAACATCAAACATTGAAAATGGAGTCAGACTATATTACAGATGTTTAATTTGTCAAATGCTGTTTCTATATCTACTGAGAAGATCAAATACTATTTTATTTAGTCTATTAATAATGTGTTTTCATTAATTTTTTAATGTTGATCTTGTATATTGGGATGAAATCCACTTGACTGTGAGGTATTATTTTTATATATTGCTAGTTTTGATTTTCTAGCATTCTGTTGAGGAGTTTGCATCTATATTCATATGGGATATTGATCAGTAGCATTTGTTTCTTGCAATATCTTTGATTTTGTTATTAGGGTAATGCTGGCCTCATTAAGTATTTGGAAGTCAACAATAATCAATAATATTTTTATTCTGGAGAGAATTCTGTACAATTTATATTTTTTTCTTTAAATATTTGGTAAAATTCACCCCTGAGAAATCATATGGGCCTAATGTTTCTTTTTTGGAAGATTTTAAACTATGAATTTGATGTTTAAATTAGATAGAGAACCACTTGGGTTGTAAAAGGAGAGAGAAAAAATGGGAAAAAAAAGAAAAACAAAATAAACAGAAAAAAAAACTACTTGTGTTGTATATTTCTGATAATTGTCCATTTCCTGAAATCTACTTTGCTTGATAGTAATATAGCTACTCCGGCTTTCGTTGTTTAGTGTTTTCCCTAAACAGTACTACTTGTATATCTTTCTCCATTCTTTTAGTTTTAACTATCTATGTATCAATAGTTATTTTTAAGGTGAGCTTCTAGAAAACAGCATAGACTTAGGTCTTGATTTTATATCCAATCTGACAATCACTATATTTATATTGGTGGTTTTAGACTTTTCACATTTAATATTATTCTTGGCGTTTGGGGATTAAAATCTACCCTGTCTGCTATTTTCCACTTGATCCATCTGTTGTTTATTTTTCTTTTCCTCTTTTTCTCTCTTGTTGATTCAGAGCATTTCAATTTATCATCTCTAATAATTTATTATTTACACCTCTTTAAAATTTCAGCATTGTCTGAGGCTTTATGTTTAGTTAATCAGTCTACCTTAAAACAGTATTATACTGCTTCATGGGTAGTATAAGGACCTTTCAACAGTATATTACCAATTCCCCCACATTATTCATTGTGATATTATGGTCATACCTTTTGCTTTTGCATATGCTACAAATCCACACTGAATTGCCATTCTTTGATTTAGACCAGGGCTTGACAAACTACAGGCTAAAGGCTGTCATTGTGAGTGAAGTTTTATTGTAACATAATCACACCACTTATTTATGTAATTTTTATGGATTCAGTTCAGCAACAGAGCTAAGAACAGCTAATTCCTGAACAACAAGAGGGAGGTCGGAGTGCTGACCCTCCATGCAGTTGAAAATCTATCCACTTGAAGTCAGTCCTCTGTATAAGCAAATCCTCTGTACCCATGGATTCAACCATAGGTTCAACATATGGATAGTGTAATACTGCAGTATTTACTACTGAAAAAAATCTGCATACAAGGAGACCCTCACACTTCAAACCTGTGTTGTTCAAGGGTCACCTGTCATTTCAACACACACCATAGGACCCACAAGCCATCTACAATGTGGCCCTTTAAAGAAAGTTTCCCAACCCTACTTTAGACAGCTATTTCTTACAGCAATTAAACATTTAAAAAATATGTATATTTTTAATTTACCTTAAGTTATTCCATTTCCAGAACTCCTCATTTCTGTGTAGATTCCATGTTTAAATACGTTGTCATATTCTTTTGCTTAACCACTTTTTTCTTCTGCAGTGCAAATATGTTAGCAATAAATTCTCTCAGTTTTACTTTGAGAATATCTTTATTTTTTTTCTTCACTTTTGAAAGGTATTTTCTCTGTGTATAGAATTCTGGGTTAATGTTATTTTTCCCAGCACTTTAAAGATGTCACTCTATAGTCTTCTAGCTTGCACTGTTTCTGATGAGAAGTCTGCTGTCATTCTTGACTTTGCTCTAATTCTCTACTTTGTTCCTTACACTTAGTGTTTCCTTTTTTGCAGCTACCTTTTAAATTTTCTCTTTTTCTTGTGTTTTCAGCAGTTTGAGTGTGATGTGAATAGTGACATGTTTATGTTTGCATGTGTGTGTGCATTGATATTTATCGTTCTTGAGGTTCTGTGAGCTTCTTGTATCTATGTTTTGGTGTCTGTAATTAACTTTGGAAAATTCTTGGTCACCATTTTTTAAATATTTTTTTCTTTCTCCATTTTCTCTCCCTTCTTCTGGGATTCCAATAGCACATATTTTAGAAAGTTTGATTGTCCCAACTTTTGGATGTGCTTTCCTATTTTTCTTTCTCTCTCTCTCTCTTTCTCTCTTCATTTTTGGAAATTTCTATTGACCTATCTACAAGTTCATTATTTCCTCAACATCAGTAGTCCATGGAAGGCTTCTTTATCCTGCTTTTTTTTTTAACTTCTAGTATTTCCATGAGTTCCCTTTTGTACTTTCAATCTTTCTGTTCAAATATCTCATCTGATTTTGCATAGCTTTCACCTTTACTATATTAATCACAATTATACTAAATTACCTATCAGATAGTTCCAACATCTGTGTCATATCTGAGGCTGGTTCTGATGATTTTTCTATGTCTTCTAAGTGTTGTTTTCTCGCCTTTTCATTACCTTAAAATAGTTTACCAAAAATATGTAGGACAATAGTTTTCATGCCTAGATAACAATCAATTTTTTATTTTGATACACCTTTCATGTGGGGATTTGAGTTCATCTAGTTAGGATTTGGCTTGGTTTGAGATTTGGCGTTGTTATGTTTACTCTCAGTGCAACCCAGGCGTCAAATTCCAGTAAAGATTCCTTTTGTATAAGGGGAAGAATTTTTTCCATAGCAATGTCTGATTCTAAGTTTAAGATCTTCCTTTTGAACTTTGACTCACAGAGTGTCTCTCCACACATTCTCCTGGAGCATTCTGCAGTCACTTTTTATCTAAACGTTGTCATCATAGCAGTGGAAGGTGGGGTTTGAAGTCTCTGTCACTCTGATTAAGCCTCTGTCATTGGCTTGCACTGGGACCCTGGGTCTCATATGTGTGGCCCTCTTGGTTTTCTTGCCCCACCCCCCTCACCCCTTGAATTAGGTGGCACCCAACTCCCTATTCCCTTCCTACACATTCAATGAGTTGTCACCAATTCTCAAAAAGAAGCAGCATTTGTTGCCCTTCTGCCCACGAATGAAGGCTCTTTTCCTTGGTGCTGATGGAGCAGAAAGATTCAGGTGGGATTTCTTGCCTTCTCACAGGGTTATTCATCTTCTCACTCACTGCACAACAACAGGCATTTCATGTCTCCTTCTGATCTTTTCTGTGAGTGCCTGGTAGTGTTAACAGAGAAAGAGCCTGCAAATGGATCCTGAATCTCCCAATTTATATGGCCTCCCAGGGATTGCACACTGTCTCACCAGCCTGCACTTGATGGTAACTAATTTGTCAACAACTCTAGCTGAATTTATCAGGGTTCAGTTGAATAGACCCCAAAGGAGTGAATACTTGCATCTCCTCTTTCCCGCAGGCACTGACTCTCCTTATATTTGGGCTGGTGAGTTGCTTTGTGACCTCAGCTTTCCAATGGGTTCAAAATATGTCATCAATTTGAGGTCAGGCTACCTCTTTTTTGTTGTAAAAGTTGGGTAGCAACACTACTTTTAGCTCTCACTTTAGAAGGTAGCTTTACTTTGCTTCTGCAGCATCAGCTGGGAGCAATGGGTCTCGCAAATCATCAAAAGATTTGGTGATCTCCTGACTCCAAGATTATCCTAGCAGATTTACAGTTAGATCTGCTATGTGTTCACATCGCAGACCTCACAAGTGTGCCATGAAAATTAAAGTGATATAGATTCCTGGGAAGCATGTAGCTTGGACCCACATCTTCATTTTTAAGAAAGCAGCCTAGTTGCACAACATTGACTCTTAGGTCGAGCTGGGAAAACTGGACAGGTACATGTAAAAGTATGAGATTAGATCACTCCCTAACACCATACACAAAAATAAGCTCAAAATGGATTAAAGACCTAAATGTAAGGCCAGACACTATCAAACTCTTAGAGGAAAACATAGGCAGAATACTCTTTGACATAAATCACAGCAAGATCCCTTTTGACCCACCTCCTAGAGAAATGGAAATAAAAACAAAAATAAACAAATGGGACCTAATGAAACTTCAAAGCTTTTGCACAGCAAAGGAAACCATAAACAAGATGAAAAGACAACCCTCAGAATGGGAGAAAATACTTGCAAATGAAGCAATTGACAAAGGAATAATCTCCAAAATTTACAAGCAGCTCATGTAGTTCAATAACAAAAAAACAAACAACCCAATCCAAAAATGGGCAGAAGACCTAAATAGACATTTCTCCAAAGAAGGTATACAGACTGCCAACAAACACATGAAAGAATGCTCAACATCATTAACCATTAGAGAAATGCAAATCAAAACTACAATGAGATATCATCTCACACCAGTCAGAATGGCCATCATCAAAAAATCTAGAAACAATAAATGCTGGAGAGGGTGTGGAGAAAAGGGAACACTCTTGCACTGCTGGTGGGAATGTGAATTGGTTCAGCCACTATGGAGAACAGTATGGAGGTTCCTTAAAAAACTACAAATAGAACTACCATATGACCCAGCAATCCCACTACTAGGTATATACCCTGAGGAAACCAGAATTCAGAAAGAGTCATGTACCAAAATGTTCATTGCAGCTCTATTTACAATAGCCCGGAGATGGAAACAACCTAAGTGCCCGTCGTCGGATGAATGGATAAAGAAGATGTGGCACATATATACAATGGAATATTACTCAGCCATAAAAAGAAACGAAATTGAGCTATTTGTAATGAGGTGGATAGATCTAGAGTCTGTCATACAGAGTGAAAGAGAAAGACAAATACCGTATGCTAACACATATATATGGAATTTGAGAAAAAAAAAGTCATGAAGAACCTAGAGGTAAGACAGGAATAAAGACATAGACCTACTATAGAATGGACTTGAGGATATGGGGAGGGGGAAGGGTAAGCTTTGACAAAGCGAGAGAGTGGCATGGACATATATACGCTACCAAATGTAAGGTCGATAGCTAGTGGGAAGCAGCCGCGTAGCACAGGGAGATCAGCTCGGTGCTTTGTGACCACCTGGAGGGGTGGGATAGGGAGGGTGGGAGGGAGGGAGATGCAAGAGGGAAGAGATATGGGACCATATGTATATGTATAACTGAGTCACTTTGTTATAAAGCAGAAACTAACACACCATTGTAAAGCAATTATACTCTAATAAAGATGTAAAAAAATAAAATAAAATAAAAAATAAACTGGGAAAGTTAATTGCTAATGCTTTACTCAGACCCTATAAAATTAAATTATAAAATAATTCCTTAGAATTAAAACTTAATAATATCTATCCCCTCCCATGCCAGTTAAAATAATAGTTCCTGGTATTGCAGAAGAAAAATGTTTCGTGAACAAAACAAAAGCAAAAACAAGCAAACAAAAACCCAAGATTTTTTTGTTGTTTTGTTTTAATTCTATCTTTTTTATTGAAGTATAGTTGATTTACAATGTTGTGTTAGTTTCAGGTGTACAGCAAAGTGATTTAGTTTTATATATATATATATTCTTTTTCAGGTTTTTTCCCTTAGGTTATTACAAAATATTGAGTATAGTTCCCTGTGCTATACAGTAGGTCCTTACCGGTTATCTATTTTATATATAGTAGTGTATATATGTTAATTCCAAACTCCTAATTTATCCCTCCCCACCTTTCCCCTTTGCTAACCATAAGTTTGTTTTCTATGTCTGTGGGTCTATTTCTGTTTTGTATATACGTTCATTTGTATCATTTTTTTAGATACCACATATAAGTGATATTACATGACATTTGTCTTTGCCTGGCTTACTTCATTTAGTATGATAATCTCTAGGTCCATCTGTGTTGCTACAAGTGCCAAGATTTTAATCCACATTTATGATAGGCTTCCTATTTTCAAATAATACTCATGCAAAAAGAACAATACAGAAACCTTAGTGACATTTTTTAATTTTAACAAGAAAGAAACTAAAAACTCTGTGCTAGCCAATGTCAGGAGATGCCCTGGAGTGTCTCCTGAGCCTTGGAAGGAATAGGTGGGGAAGAGGGAATGTAAAATTCAGACAACCTATGGGTCACAAGGAAAGGCAGCATTACCAGGTCTCAGAAAATCCACCACTTCCATACACTTCCTGAGGGGTGAAAAAAATCTTAAAAGGATTATTCAAGCAGAGTGAGAGAAACATGAAAATAGAAAAAAAACCCCACGAAAACAAGAACTAAAAAGTCATAGAAAAGTTGGCAGTTAAACATTGAAACAGTTTGAACATATGGATTGGGTATAAATAAATGTTATAAATATGGTAAAGCTTCATGCACAATTCAAAATTCTTTTCTTTTAAATGAATATTTAAATGTTAACTATCAGTTATATAACTTTCAAAGGGAGATTGAAAGAACAAAAGAAGGTAAAGTGAGCAAAATTCTTCAATCAATGTGGGGGAGAAAAGTAATTTCGTTCATGACTTTGCTACAAAAATTTAATCAGATAAATACAGGCTTAAGCATGTTCCTTCATTTTTTCAAGAAACATATTGAAAGCTTGGGATTTTGAATGTGATGAAGTGATGTTTGCTCTCTTGGACTAACTGATGAGTAGCAGAGATAAACAAACTAACAACAAAGTAGGAAATTGCAAACTGTACAGAATGTTGCATGAATGTGGCAAACAGGGCATTAAGGGCAGATAATGAAACAAGACAAACTCCTGTGTGCTGCTTGGTCAGCAAGGTCCTTTCTGGGTGGTGTGTAAGCTGCACCCTGAAACCTGAGAAGACCCAGCTGCTCAAGAAGGGCGATGAGCATTTCAGGCGGGCCCTGAAGTTGGGAGAGAACTGAGGTTGGCAGGGAACTGAGCACTTAGTGTAGGGGAGGCCTGTGTATCAATAGTATATTCAACAAGGTTCAAAACTCAAATCAAAACACTTTAACACAGAATGCAATGAGGAATCCCACTTCTACCCCTGTTCTTGTCTACCTCATCAACCTCAACCTTAAGCAAACATAAATTCTTCTTTCTTATATAAAAGACGGCATACTATGAAATACTATTTTCAACTTGCTTTTTTCATGCAACAGGATTTTCTGGAGATATTTTCATAGCAGCATATGGGAGCTTCCTCAATCTTTGTTTCTTTTGCTGCTTCAAGGAATTCTATTGTGGGGCTAGACCATAGCTTATGTATCCAGTTTCCTACTGGTGGGCTTTTGAGTTGTTTGCCATACTTTGCTGTTTCAGTGCTGCTGAGGATAAGTTTGTATGTATATCACTTCCCATGTGTGCAAACACACGCAGGAGACAAATTCCCAGAAGTTACTACTGAATCAAAAGGTAAGTGCATTTGTCATTTTGATACAAATTCCCAATTGCCCTGCATTATGTTCTGTAACATTTTGCATCCCATCTTCAACAGATAAGGCCATGTTTCCTTAAGCAAGGAATAATTTGGCTTTCAATTACAGAAGCCCAGTCCACCCTCTGAGTAGAGGCTGCTTTGGAAAGTGAATGAGATCATTCAGAAGGCTTTTGCAACTGTTCAGCGAAGAGCTACTCGTGGGTGATGGGCAATCAGGGAGATGTGAATGAGTGATACGTAGACATAGAGAGAATCTGCAGGATTTGCTGATGATTTGGTTGTGGCGAGTGAAGGGAAGGAGAAAAAGAGAACGGCCACATGGCGTGAGGGCCAGGAGAGCAGTGGGGATTCTGTGTGCAGTCAGGAACCTGTTAGGTTTGGGCTCCCTGTGGGACATCCAAGCTGAGCTCTCCAGAAGGCAGTCAAGTACACAAGTCTGAAGCTCAGAAGAGAGATCTTAGCTGGAGATGTGGATGCGGAATGGAACTTAGAGCAACAAAATGAAGGAGGTCACCTGGGACAGAGGCAGAGAGAGACCAGGAACCATCCCAGGCCCAAGGCCCGAGGCAATCTAACCTGCAGAGTGAAGCAGGAGAGGGGCACAGCGAGGGGAGCAGTGCACATGCAGCATTCTGGGAAGTGCCATGGAGAGATCATTGGGAAGGAAGGTGGGCTGAAGGCCACAGGAGTCCCCTGGGTGGGACAGCGTGGAGACCTTCAGTAAGAACCTACAGGAGAGTTCCACCAACCTAAAGGCAACCACTAGGAGCTTGAAGAGAATGTCTCCTTCAAAATCACTAGAGAAAGAAAAAGAGCACAAGATACCATTGCTTAGAAAAAAATAGAGAAACTGAAAGAGTCAGGAGGGCAAAAACAGAAAGTGTAACAAGATGCTTGTGTACGGGCAGACAGTCAGGAGCAGGGCCAGCTCTGAGGGCCCCACTCTGTGCTGGTGCCTCTACCTGCAGGGCTGATGGAGCAGACAGTGCCATGGGGGCGCATAGTGATGTTAGGTAGCTGACACTTCTAAGACAGTTCTTACAATACAGGTAAGGGGATTTAAGTCTTGCAAGTAAAAACAATTCTGAGACAGTGGAGGGGAGGGAGAGATGCCATGCAATATGATATATGTGTATATACTGGATATATGTGTATACACATGTAAAATAAAATGTCATCAAAGGGATTGAAAAAGAAATAGTATAAAGAATATATCCACCAAAAAGGCCAACAAAGTAAAGTACAGAGCATTGATGGAAAAAGAAAACAAAGGTCTCGTTATACATGTTACTCCCCTGAGACCAAAGTTTGTCTGTTAGCACCTCAACTCAGAGAACCAAAAACCTGGCACATTGGCTGATAAAATTTCAGTGAAGTCTGTAGCTCAATTAATGGTATTGTCTCCATGTTCACTTCCTGGTTTTGATAATTATACCATTATCAACAATTAGGGGAAGCTGGGTGAAGTGTTTATAATAATTCTTTGTACTGGTTTAAAAACTTTTCTGTAGGTCTAATTATTCTAAAATAAAAAATGAAAAATAAATGAGCGCATCCTTTTTCTCCCTGAAACTGCCACCTCTGCCAAGTGCCCTGTGTCACCCAGAAGTGTCGTTCTTCTCTCGGCCTCCAAGCTGGGGACCTCAGCTGTGTCCCCAAGTCCTCCTTCCCTCTCCTCCCCACGGTCCCGTCCACTCTGCCCCAGACACGTCCACCGCTCCTGTCCCTCTGCTCCTCTGCAGGGCCAGGTTCAGTCCTGTGTCGTCCACACAAAGTCCCCAACACCCCTGCAATGACAGCAGCCCTGCACCATCCTCCTAGCGCTGTCAGAGTCCTTGTTCTGAAACACGGACCACATCCTTCCTCTTCAAAGCACTGCGCCCCTGGAGACCCACCCTGCCCGTCCACCTTCAAGTCTAGCCACTTCAACCAGGCAGTCTGCCTTCCAGCCTCTGGCTGCCCAAACCAGCCCCAGGATTCATGGCCCTCTGCCTCCTCTGTCCTGGACCCCACCTGGTTTGCCTCAAGATTCAGTCAAAGGCTGCCTCCTCCCTACAGCTTTCCTCCGATCCATCTACCTCCTTGAAGTGTCAGTGGCTCTGTCTTCTGCGTTTTCAAGACACCAGGGGCCTCCTTTGCTTGCCGTGAGGCTGAAAGATGGCTAGTGATGCCTCACTCAGCTTTATATCCCAAGAGCACAACTCAGACCTGGGGAAGAACAGATTTGCAAAGTAGTGTTGCCGCATTGAACACCTGCCAAGGCTTCGTTTACACCACGCTTAATCAGATTTCAAAAGCCACGGAACTTCCTATGAGCCGGAAACGAGCCATTTTCTGCCCTAAGAATCGACTCTATTATTCACTCCTTCCAGTCCCTCCACCAGCCACCAGAAAATGGCCAAGAATATACAATTGTAATCTATTTAAACGTTCTTTACTTTGGAAAAGGACTCAATACAACAGAACCTCTAGTTATCTTCAGCTTCCTTAACATCATTGGAATCAGTTCAGCTTGCATTGGCAGGCTGGGAGGATTGCACACGTTGGTGGCACCCCAATCACCCTGCTCAGCGGTCCGTGCAGAATTCATCCAGGAGGGAGCAGAGTGGCAGAGGAAATGCCACCGTGTAGAACGTAGAGTAGTTGGTGGCCCTATCAGGATCTGCATCCCCAGGACTTGCAGAGGTAGGTGGTGCAGTAGGATTCAGGAGGCTGGAATATGAGTCCTGGGGCCTTTCAGCTGGATTTTCAGTACACCCCTCACCCCGCCACCGCCCCCCACCTCCTGGCTAAAGTCAGGGGAGTGAGCTTGGAGATCCCACTTCTGATCCTCTATAATCCTGACATTCATCATCTTTAGCAGATAATCAGAAAAACAAAGGAACCCTTGTCTGAGTCCTGCTTCCATTCTGTCCCTTCCTCCCTGTGCACACCACCTCCCCACCCCATGTGCCCATACCCATGTGCACACGTGCAGCCTTGTAACAAGAAGATTTTCAGAGTGCCTCAGCTATCTGGTCTGGCACAAAATGTCTTTGGTTTACACACCTTCCCCAGGGAAGGGTTGCTCTCTAGGGTGATTGACAGGGCAGGCCCCACTTGGTTTCCTGACATCTGCTCTGGTTGTCCCTTTGTCAACACACGTGGCAGAGTGCTCACTGGGAAAACAACTACAGGGGTGGAAGGACTGCAGTGAGGCTGACCCCAGGGGGCAGACGGCAGGCACTCCAGACACTCACACAGACTGCGTCGTGACTGTCGCATGAACACACCTTAAGAGAGAAGTGCTTCCGGTCAAAGGGAGGAAGCACAGAGGAAAGAGCACAGAGCATCCAGTGATGAAGCCAGAGTCAGGAGCCCTCCGGCATTTAGAGAGGCAGCCTCCGCTGTTGGACAGAGATACTTAAGAGGCCCCTGGCAGAAGGCCTGGGAAACACAACCTCAGGTAGTCTGCCTTATTTTTCTGTCATCCCGGGCTTACCTGAAATCTCATTTATAGTCACTGTACTGGCAGAGAACGTCTCTGTTGGCCGATATAAGTAGAGCTCCGTGGACAGAGTGCAGGCTCCCTCTGGGGTTCTAGCATTCAGCAGGGTGGACCTGACAGCGCTTTCCCTGTCCTTTCTGGGCACGGGGATGGAGGCCCCAGGCAGTGTTTATGGCTGATTTGCACAGCCGGGTGTGCAATCCTCTAACAACTCTTGCACGCTTTTTCTGCCCACTGTAAACTGGCTGGATTCACGCACCTGAATTCTGAGCCAACCACAAACATGCAGAAGAAAGGAAAGGTCTCCAGGAAGGCTACGTATTTGGCCAGCTAGCCTCTTTCTCACGGGTTGTTTGCAGGGCCTGATCTCAGGGCCCAATTTCATCTCCGACACACTGATTTGCCATCCTTCAAAGACCTTTCTGAGCAGACAGCTAGAAAAATGCCTTCCTGTGCACTCATGCTGACTTCATTCAATTTCCTGCCTTTCCTCAGCTAATATTCAGCCTGTAATTTCCTAATGACTTTCTTGGGCAGGCCCCAGGGCAGGCCCCACCTCTGTCCTCCACACGTTCCTCTCCTGTAGCCTGAAAAGAAAACCTTCCTTCTGTGAGCGAGGTCCCATCTGTGAGTCCCCAAGCCCACTCAAGATTCAGACTGGGCCCATTTCCTTTATGAACTCACTGGAAAAGCAAGACGCTCTTTGCGTCCATGACCCATGAATCCTCTGCTGCTCAATAAACATACACTCTCCAGAATTGTGGTAGGCTTCACATGGGTCTCCCCAAAAGACCAAACAGAAACCCACATCAGACACCTTCTAAAATACCAAGATCACAGCACTGCCTGGCACCAACTGGACCACACAGGCCAATGGTTGTTACTCAACTCACTCTCCTTTCTGAGAACGTGGTGAACTGTTCAGAAATGAAGTAAAGGTTAAGGAACAGCCCAGACCAGGACGTAAATGGGTGTCAAAGAGCAAACAGACCACCCAGGAGACTCTCAGACTAACAAGGACTCTCTGAGGCCCAATCCTGTCCTCCATAGTAGCCTCAGGTAAAGATCCCAGCCTGAAGGTCCCGGTCCTCACACAAGCTGAATCTCAGTGCAGATAATCGTAGGGACTCGAAGGCTGACTACAGTGACCTTGTCACAGACCGGCTGTCACTCTCTTCATCTCTTAGTTGAATGCCCTCTATGCGCCCACCTTCCACTCATTCTGTATTAGAATACACAATTTCAGAGCCTGACCATATTCAAATATCAAACAACTACATTTAAATGTAAAGTTAAAAATTCAAAAGCCTGTTTTCTGAGAGGTCCTTTCCAGAAGTTGCAGCAGCGGGGAAGGTTCATAGAGCACAGCGTGTTCTCCCGAGGCAGCAGGGACTCTGGAGGACTGTGGTCCTTTAAGCTGAACCGGATAAGACAGAGCATGGACATAATTAGCTGCAAAATACAATATGAGATTTAATTTCCCACACAGGTCGCAACAGACGCGCAACCCCCCGCCCTCGCCCTGTGGGAGAGGCACTTTCCCATGCTCCCCAGAGCCAAGGGCAGCGCGGGACTAGGAACGTGTGCTCCCTGAGCACTGGGTCACGAGGGTGGCTGGGGGTCTCCCCGGGAGTGTAGAGGGTTTCCCAGAACAGAGGGCCCTGAACCAGGCCTGACAGGGTGAGTATAGGTCAGCGACGGTCCTAACACACGACAGTGCCTCCCACAGGGCTCTGTATGCTTAGAAAGAAGAAGAAAAGACATATATAAGAGCACTGAAAAGAAAAATAACATCAGCGCCTCAGGAACTGCAGGGAACCTGAGTCAGGGCAGGACCATAGCACAGCCTCCAGGATCCAGCAGGAAGGGTTGTGGTGTCAGGTTGCTGCAGGATCCAGAGAGCTGAGCCCCAGACAACAGCACCTATGTCAGGTTTGGGTCAAACCTGAACAGTCCTGGGATTTCAGGAGGGGATGTCTCTGGTTGACTTCCTTTCGGTCAGAGAGTCCCAGAGAATGCAGTCTCTGAGCCCCTTCCCACCCAGACCCTCATATTAAGGAGATAAACAGAGGTGGAGGATTGGATGCTTCCGACAGCCAGCGGGGAAACACAGGCAAGTCCTGACTTTAAGACATTAAATTAAACTTAAAGCATCCAATAGCCCAAGTGAGTCATTTTGCTCTGTAATCGTATGAAAGCACACACACACACACACACACACACACACACATTTTGTAAATGCTTGTTATACAGTTGGGTTTGTGTTTTTCTATACATTTTTAAACTCCCTGCTTTTATTTTAATTTTTTTGAATTATAGTTGATTTACAATGTTGTGTTAGTTTCAGGTGTACAGCAAAGTGATTCAGTTTTATGTACATATATGTCTATTTTTTCAGATTCTTTTCCCTTATAGATTATTACAAAATATTGAGTATAGTTCCCTGTGCTATACAGTGGGTCCTTGTTAGGTATCTGTTTTATAGATAGTAGTTTGTGTCTGCTAATCCCAAACTCCTAATTTATCCCTCCCCCCATTTCCCCTTTGGTAATCATTAGTTTGTTTTCTATGTCTGTGGGTCTGTTTCTGTTTTGTAAATAAGTTCATTTGTATCATATTTTTAGATTCCACATACAAGCGAAATCATATATTTGTCTTTCTCTGTCTGGCTTACTTCACTTAGTATGATAATCTCCCTGCTTTGAATGACGTTCACCTCTTCCGCTTGTCTGGAGGTCCAAGTCATTGACTGACTTTGATGTCTACACCCCTTATCCCCATCCAGAAGGGGTCTGAGATGAGACAGGCTCTTGCAACAGGCAAAGGTCCCTCGTCCAGCTATGGAAGAGGTGACAGAGGACCTGCTTCCCTGGACAGAGTGGGCTCTGCCACCTGGTGGCTGCATCAGGAGGTGTCGCACTCAGCCAGGAGACCTGAGAACTGGGCCCAGTCAAGGTGGGAGGGAAAGCCACCTCCTTTTTTTATTAATGTGATACTTTTGGTTACAAATTCATATTTTAAAATAAAAGCTTCATGGGTGGGAAACAGGCTGCTAGTAGGCAAAGACAGTGTTTCTAATCCTTGATCTTAATCATGACCCCTGTCATAGTTGGTGCTTAAATGAAATTAGTGTCCCAGAGCTTCAGACAACAAACCTTTCTACACTGCCCCTCTCATGACCCTCAGAGTAGAAATAGCTAATTTTTGCAAAGCTAGGCAATAGTTGGGAAAATTTAAAAAGAAAAAAATCTGATTGAGGCATTCGGACACACAACTGCACAGAAATCTACAATCACCTCAAAATTCCAAGGCCCCGCATGTGATGTGTTGTCACAGCCTGTCCTTTGCCTTGGTGCTTGGGTTTTGCTGCTGTTCCCAGGGGGCTGGGCCTGCAGGACTGGATGTACGGTGGCCCCCGCAGGGCCCGCGAACTTATACCGCGCAGACACCCTTCCTGGGCAGGACACACGTCACCCTTGGGAACTGGCGGGCCGTCCAAGCCCACGTCTGTGTGCGAAGAGGGGGCCTGGGAGGGGGCTGGAGATAAGAGGAGGAGGGCCTGAGAGGGGAGCAGGGGTTCACCCTGCAAGGAGGCCCTGGGAACTCCGTCTGTGCCCCACAGGGAAAGGGAAGCAGAGACGAAGGGGTGATTTTTGAGGGAGATGTGTGAGATGTGAGCTGGGAGTCATGCTGCTTTGGGGACAACATAGAATTGGGGCAACAAGTCTCCTCTGCATTCAGGCTTGGATGGCAGCGCCCAACTGGGCCTGAGGCCTCTCTAGGAACTCAGCTCTGTCTGCAGCCTCACCAGGCCCAGGAGATGAGGCCTGCGTGAGCCACCTGCTGTGGGGGCCTTACCCCACTGGGACTCCCCAAATGAATGGGGTGTCTTTGAGATGGAGGCTGATCCCCCGAAGAGGCTATACTTGGGAGTCTTCCGAGCAGAAGTGTGTTAACAGGGATGTGAGCTCATGGAGAGGAAGGGGCTACATGGACCCTCACGGGGCCAAGGCCAGGATGGGCCCTGAACCCCACCCTGCAGAGGGATGGCGCAGCCACACCAGTGCCTCCAGCAGGTGTGAGTCAGGACTAAGCTGCACAATGGGGCTGCTGGGCTCCAGGCACACAATGCCACGTACACGTGCCAGGCTGGGCACACAACACCGGGCACATTCGCCAGTGCCCAGGCTGCAGACACAAGGTGTACATCACAGGACACACGTCACCAGGACACAGCACCAGGCACCAGGCACACACACTGGGCAGGAAACACTGGCCACACACAGGCCCACACTCCAGGCCCACGAGAGTGGACACACACACCAAGCATGCATTGCCAAACACGCAACACCAGCACCACAACACTGGCACACAAAGTCAGGCCTACAATGACAGCCCAGCAAGCTGGACACACGTGATAGGAACACACACACTCACACACACCGGGGACATGCCTGGCACCCACAGCAGGAGCAGAAGCTGACACTATGCCAGGTACACATGGCAAGAGCATATGCTAGTAACACACACCAGACACACACGCCACAACACAGTGCTATGCGTACTCTGTGGGGCACATAACACCAGGCACAAAATATTGACATGAGTGTCAGGCACACACACTTGGGGCACAGAAGCCTGGCACACGCTCAGAGTATAACACCAGGCACAACTGCCAGAAACCCAAATAGGGCACAAAACACCATGCACACAACAGTGGGCCCACACTACCTGGTGCTACGCACAAGACCTCAGGCGATAGACACACACATCAGACAACTCCTGGGAGGTATCCCAGACCAGGTCCGATATCTGGGGACACAACACTGAGCTCACAAGGCTGCAGTACGTGCCAGATGCACACACCAGGTACACGCGGCAGAACCAAAATTCTGGGAACACAGAGCCAGGCACACGATGCTGGGCACACACTCTCAGCCCACAAGGCCAGGTCTACACTCCAGGAACACAATTCCGGACACACAACGCCAAGCAACACCATGCAACATATAATGCTGGGCACACAAAACTAGTCACACAACACCAGGCACACAGCACAGGGCACACAACACTGAACACACGGTCCCAGGCATGCACACACACCAGGAACAAAATGCTGAGCACATGTGTGAGGTACACACCCTGGACATACAACATTGTATCAGATGCACAATGCTGAGCACACAACTCCGGGCACACAGAACCATGCACACACTGCTAGGCATATGGAGCTGGGCAAACATGAGCTGGCACACAGTGCTGTGTACACAAAGTCAGACACACAATGCCTGGTGCCAAATGCCAGGCACACAGTACTGAGTATACCATGTCAGGCACACAGAATCAAGACACAAGGTGGGCGCTCAGCAGGAACACACTGGCCGCAGACGCGGGAAACACAATGGTGGACACACAAAGTCGGCACACAAAGCTAGCTTTTAGGAATGAGGTGTGAGTAGACGGCTCCTTAACTACGGGCTCTGGGCTCGCCCTGCTGTCCTTCCCCACCGCCCCAGGGACCAGCCCCACTCCACACTGGGCTCTCAGTGTTATTTGTCACCACTGCAGAGCCTGGACCACTGGCTGGAATTGTTTGTGGGGATGTAGGCCAGTGTATGTCATCAGGCCCCTGTGATGGACATTTGAGTTATTCTGAGTCCTTTGCTGTAATGAAAAATCCTGCAGTGCCTAGTATGTCACACATTAATATTATTATTATCATTATTTTTCCAGAGTATTTTTTGGAATGCCAGGTCAAAGGGCAAAAGCACACGTGATTTTGCTCGATACTGCCAATTATCTCCATCGAGCTATGTCCCGTTGCGTTTCCACCAGGAATGTCAGAGTATGCCCAATAAAACGGCTGCGAGAGGGGTCAGAGAAAGAAGCAAAGGCGGGTCCTAGGATTGGAGTGACGTTCGATGCATGTGCTCTTCCCAGGTCTCAGAGCCCACATGGTGGGGGAAGCCACCTTCCCTCCGACCTCTCTGCCTTCACCTTCCCCATCCTCGCCCTCCCCACCCCTACCTCCGCCTGACCTTGAGATGAGCAGTTTGGACCTTTAACCATTAGGTGGCGCCCCAAAGTAACTGTTTGAGCTACATGATGGCTTTGACCTTCCTCCCCAGAGGAGATTTCTTCTCCTGCTGGTGGTTCCGAGATTTAGCCCAAAGGAAAACCGCAGCTCCAAAATTTGGCAAGTGTGGCAACATCTTCAAGCAGCTCTGAATGTTCTGTATACAAAGCTTTGCTTTCCCTGATAGAAAATGCAAGAAGGTAGAGACTCCTCTGCAGGGAATCATTTGCCCTTCAGGGCCAAGTGACCTTGCCCCCAACTGGACACCCTTGTAAGGAAGAACTAGTGGTTGGCCAATGTTTACTAAGTCCATGAACAAATGGGTAAAACTGTTAAAAACATCCCTTCTTGAGCAACTCCCCTGGCAGGCAGCTGCCTGTTCGGCAAAGCAGCAGGGGGCCCTCCCTCTCCCCAGAGTTTGAGAGTGGGCGGTCCAGGCTCTCTGTGCTCTGGGGCAGGCCCTGGGCATCACAGCCTTATCTCTGCACACTCTTCAGCTCTGGCAGCGCCAACAGCGGCCTCAGAGAGTTCCCAAAGGCCCTCTCTAGGTGGTTTCAGAGTGAGCAGGAAAGCCAGACCCCTGGCAAGCCAAAGCCGGACGGCAGAACCATGGAATTCCCTCCTTAGGCCCAGGCTGCACACTGCTTGGTCTGCATGACCTGCCCAAGTTTCGCAGAGCAGAGGACAGGGGACGAAGCTGAGGCCCTGAGCCACTAACCCCTCCTCCCAGTCCAGGGCCTCAGCGGCTCTAGAATTGCTCAGGTATTGATTACATGGGCCTAAAATATTCGTACTGGGGGTGTTGCAGACCGCACACTCTAAGTAACTGTCTGGTGGCTTTTGGTCTGGCCTTTGCCCTCAGCCCTGCAAACTGCACTGTGTGGGTGGGAGGCAACAGCCAAGGGCCCACGCACACTTGAGGAGCAGGAGCCCTGAGCTAGAAAGCTGGGCAGCCGGACGTCAGCCTGCGGGCCTCAGCTTCCTCGTGTGTGGAAAGACAAAAGCAACTTCCCAAACGAGGAGAAAGTTCCCAGCTTGGCACAGGTGCTGAGGTAAGGTCCTGCAAGCCTAGCAGAGGAGCCCAGGGCAGGCGAGACACCAGAGCTGAGCCGTCCTGCAGAGTCTCTGCCCCTCCTTCATTCTTCCCGGAATGCTGGTGTGGTCCTCTCCTCCGTCTTGTCTTCCAGGTACTTGGCCCACGGTGAGTGCAAGGGGCTGTTTCCATCAATAAGGCGGCGAGGGCTTCCCTGGTGGCGCAGTGCTTGAGAGTCCGCCTGCCGATGCAGGGGACGCGGGTTCGTGCCCCGGTCCGGGAAGATCCCACATGCCGCGGAGCGGCTGGGCCCGTGAGCCATGGCCTCTGAGCCTGCGCGTCCGGAGCCTGTGCTCCACAACGGGAGAGGCCACGACAGTGAGAGGCCCGCGTACCGCAAAAAAAAAAGGGGGAAGGTGTCTTGACCCCATGCCGCTGACGTTGCCCTCCTCACGGTCCCCACATCTTTGCAGATGATTCCCAGAAGGTCACGGGGCTCTGAGATCCCATCACCTCACCTCACTTCATCTACTTCTACTCTTTCTGAGTACCTGCTATGGTCCAGGTGCAGACCATGCAGCTATCCTGTAAGTTAAGTTTGGTCCTTTATAAAAGTTCTGTTGTGTAAATGGCACCAGCCCTTTTTACCTTTCTAAAAAATCTGCACAACCCACGTGTGATATTGATTTATAAGAAATATATATAATTTGGTCTTCATCTCTGTTCCTGGCACAGAGATCCTAAATCCCTTGGAATTACCTTAGTGATAAGAGCTATAGAGAACAAACCCCTTTTGACCACACCTGGATTTGTGTTAATGAAGTGACTTTTGGAAAGCCCCTAAGGATGGGGGCTGGTTGCCAGGGAACCATCCCGGTGAATAGAGGGTTGGAACTTTCAGCCCCACCCATGCTCTGGGGAAGGGAGAGAGCCTGGAGGTGGAATCAATCACTGGTAACCAATGATTTTAATCATGTCTATGTAATGAAGCCTCCATAAAACCCAAAAGGACTGTACTTGAAGAGCTTTCCAGATTGGTGATCATGTGGAGATTCCAGGAGCGTCGAGGGCTTAAAAAGGGCATGGATGCTCCTTGCTTTCCCCACACCTCGCCCTGTGCACCTCTTCCATCTGCCTGTTCCTGAGTTATATCCTTTTATAACAAACTAGTAATCTAGTAAGAAACTATTACTCTGAGTTTTGTAAGCCACTCTAGCAAATTAGTTGAACCCAATGTGGGGAGTTTTGGGGACCTCTGATCTGTAGCCAGTGGGTCAGAAGCACAGCTGACAGCCTGGACTTGATTGGCATCTGAAATGTGTGTCGGGGCAGGGAGAAGGCAGTCTTGTAGGACTGAACCCTTCCCCTGTGGGATCAGATGCCGGCTCCAGGTAAATAGTATAAGAACTGAGTTGAATTGTAGAGCACCCAGCTGGTATTGGAGAATTGCTTGGTGGTGTGGGAGTAAAACCCACACAGCAGAATTGCTATCAGAATAATAACATGAATTCATTTCTTGGAGGAAAAAAAAGAACAGAAGAGTGTAGAATACAAAGGCAAAGTGCCCTTACCCAGCCTCCATGCCAAATTCTGCATCTGCTCCTGAGTGAGTATGGGTAAAAGAGGAGCATTTTTCCTGGACAATCTTATATAATCAGTCATCTTCTGTCTGGAGGAAGTTCTGTTTGGTTTTCTAAGGCAGGAGGAGGACACTAATTATCTTTACTGGCAATACGGCTGTAGGGTCCAGATTTCTGAACCCCAGCTCAGCCTCCTGGGAGCAGGAGTCACTAGCAGAGGGGCCAGGGTATGATCACCTGTCCAACGAGGGTCAAAGAATTGCCCAGTGCAGGGCCGCTGAGTGGCCTGTGGAGACCGTGGGGCTGAGATGGGGCGGAGAGGGCAGATAGTAAGCTCTCGAGTTCTGTGAATTACCATGACCAGCAGGCCAATTTCCAGCCTCCCCATCTGCTACAGAAAACAGGTCAGGGTGTACCCACCCTCACCCTGCCTCTGCATTATCATCACATGAGAGCTGGGGGTTCTCCGTGTTGTCTCTGTTCTGGCACAGTTTATCTGCATGGGTGTCCCTGCCTCCAGGATACCATGTGATATCTGAGTCTGGGGCCTCCTGGGGCATAGGGAGCCTCTGCAGGTCAGCACCAGCCCAGCAAGGTGGTCACAATGTCAGGCTCTAGAGCCAAACCAGCTGGGTTCCAATCCCTGCCTGGAGCCAAGCTCACGGGGTTCAAGTCCCCACCTTTCACTTAGAAGTTGATTAAATTTGGGAGGCTACGTCACCTCTCCTCCCCACAGTATCCACATCTGTAAAATCTATAAAGGCAATAGCAGCTCCCACCTCAGAGTGTGGTAGAAAGGATCAGGTGAGTCTAATGCCTGCAGTACTGGGAATGGGGCCCAGCACACTGTCTAAATTGGCCATCATTCATCGCTCGGCTACTTGTAAACATTTGATGAATATTAGTTTATTCCAGGTTTAAAAAAAATCTATTTCCTGAATCAATTTGGGACTCTTAAAATTTATTTAAAAAACAATTTTGTATAAATTCAAATTTGTTAAAATAAAGCCTATGTATTGTATAAATTTAATACATTTCCTCTATATCAATAGCTATATTTCCTTTCTTCCAGTGTGGTCATTGTTGCTGTATTATTGTTGTTGTTGTTGTTATTATTATTTTGGATCAAGGTTTGCCAAGGTTTGATTTTTTGGGGGGGGTGGGAGAGTCCTTCTAAGAACCAGTTTTTGGTCTTACTATTTTTTCCTGAACTTGTTCTTCATTAATTTTTAAAGATTTTTATTCTACTATATTTGATACAAACCAAACACTATATTTAACATTTATGATGTTATAAAGAATGATAATAAAGCCAATACTGAACCATCAACCAACGTGCCAACTTAAGAACCAAGGCAGACAAAGTAAGCTTGTTTCCACCTTGTCTACCTCCTCCTCATTCCAACCAGAGGCAAGCACTTATTACTATTTTTATCTTTTGTTCATTAAAAAAGAGTTTTTACTGTAAAGTATGTATCTCTAGACAATATATCATTTAGTTTTACTTCTTTGTAGCTTTACTTAAGTACTCCTCTACCAGAAACGATCTTCTGCTTTTCACTTACATTATGTTTCTGAGATTTGTATATATTGTTGCATGTAATTCTAGTACATTAATTTTAACTGCTGTGTAAAATTCTACTGTGTGAATGTCATAATATATCTTCTATTGTGGTGTTCATAAACATGTGGATTGTCCACACATATTCGCAAGCAATGCTGTAAGGCACATCTTTGTATATGCTTTCTGCAACAAAGTTCTAAAATATATTACCTAGGAGTGGAATCAGGTGGCCATAGGGTCAGTGTGTGCATAACAGAGTGGACAGAGGAATGGATACTAGAACAAGAGGACCTGGGTTTGGATGCTGGCTTTGCCACTTATTTGATGTATCTTAGGCAAAAGAGTTAACGCCTCTGTTCCTCAATTTCTTTATTTCTTTATTTATTTTTTTTGTGGTACGCAGGCCTCTCACTGTTGTGGGCTCTCCTGTTGCGGAGCACGGCTCCGGACGCACAGGCTTAGCGGCCATGGCTTACGGGCCCAGCCGCTCCGTGACATGTGGGATCTTCCCGGACCGGGGCACGAACCCACGTCCCCTGCATCGGCAGGCGGACTCTCAACCACTGTGCCACCAGGGAAGCGCTATTGACAGTTTTTACATTTCAAGTTGAGATTTTCCTAGCTCTTGGTATGATGGATTTCTATTGAAACCTGAACATTTGAGATATTATTAATACATTGTGAAATTGGATCTTATCTAAATCTTTTGTTTTAGAGGTTTCCTCTGACACCACTTGCATGGAGAGAGAGGGTTCCACCTCGCTGATGCCAGGTGGGAGTCGAAGTTCAGGTTCCCATCTGGCCAACTTTGACTCCTGGAGGGAGGGCCCCTCATTACTGCTGAGCAGGGGTGGGAGGCCCAGTTCCCTACGATGCCCACTGACACCACCTTGGCACAGAAGCAGGGTGCCTCTTTATAGCCTCTTGTGGCCTCCATTGGCACTGCAGGGGGACAGGGCCTTATTAGCACTCCTCGAGAACCAAAGTCCTGACCTCCCACTTTGCTTTCCCCAACATAACGCACCTGTAGGGGAGCAGTTATGTCATCTTGTTGCAGCTTGGCAAACATGGAAGGCTAGTCTCAGCACCTGGCCCTTGCCTTCAAGGGGTGGACTGGGGCTGCAGGTGTTTCTGTAAAGTTGGGCTGAGGTAGGGTGGTTTTTGTCTAAACATTTTCTGTCTTGCTAGGCTGACTCTTTCCTGGTTCTCTGGATACAGAATGCAGGTTTCTTTTGTTTGTTTCTTTGTTTTTTGTCTGTGGTTTCCTTTTAGCATGTTGCTGGCTTCTTTAGCACTAGGTGTGGAATAGATGAGGCAGAAAGAAAAATCCAGGGAACACATCACCATGTCATTTCTCCAGACCCAAGTTCCCTAACTGATCTGTCTTCTTCTCTCCACCTTTCAGAGTCACCTTAGGTTAGTTTTATATATAATGTTTAAGGGTTTTACCTGAACTTAGTGGGAGGAATAAGAAAAAGTACATTTATTCCATCTTTACAGAAGTCTCTATCCCAGAACTTATTATATATTGTATTTTCATTGAGTTCAATGTACTTTTTAAACTTAAATACTTAAACTTTGATACTTCCTCTTTGAGCCATGGACTATTTAGAAGTATGTTGTGTAGTTTCCAAGAGTGAGGAGATTTTTCTGTTATTGTTTTGTTATCGATTCCTAATTTGAGTCCATCATGGCCATAGTACAAATTCCATGTGATTTCAATTATTTTATTTACATCTGTTGAAGTCCACCTAATGGCTCAGGAGATGGTTCAGTTTGGTAAATATTCCATGGGTTCTTGAAAAGAATGTGTATTCCACTGCTGTTGTGTGGAGTGCTCTCTAAATGTTGATTAGATCCTGCTGGTTGATGCTGGGCTCTATCAGTTGTAGAGAGAGGAAGGAGTATTGCAATCTCCAGCAATAACTATGTGGATTTTGCCTTTTAATTTTATCAGTTTTTCTTCACATATTTTGCAACCATGTTGATTGGTGCATACATATTTCGAATTGCTATATCCTTTTATCATTATGAAATGTCCCTTTCAGCCCCTGGTAATTTTCTTTACCTTAAGGTCCAGTCTATGTGATAACATATCCACTTCAACTTTCTTTTGATTAATGTTTATATATAATATTATTTCCATAATTTTTCAACCTGATTATATCATTATAGTTGAAGTGAGTTTCTTGTAGCTGCCATATAATTGGGTCATTTTTTAATCAACTCTAGGAATCTCTGTCTTTTGATTGGTGTATTTAGACAATTTATATTTAATGTAATTGCTGATATGTTAGGGATTAAGTCTGCCTATTTATATTTTGTTTTCTATTTGTTTCCTCTGTTTTTTTTTCTCTGTTTTCTTTATGTTGCTTTCTGGGTCACTTGAACATTTTTTAAGAATTTCACTTTAATTTATCTATAATTTTACTGTATCTCCTTGCATAGATTCTTTATTGGTTGCTCTAGTTATTACATTCCAGGGTAGATGTTTATGTAATAAAACAGAGGGATTTCTGATGTGTGTACATTCCACATTAGTCATTACATTCCACATTAGTCATTACATTCCACATTAGTCATTACATGAAGAAACTGGCATTGTAATGTTCATTTGTGCTACCTTTTAGTGTTATCTTGAATGGTGGGATTATTACTGAGATATGTCCATTTTGCCACCTTACTAATGAAAATGCTGAGACTCAGGTTTTGTATGTGATCAATGTACTGAGGTAAATGAACTTTGTAAGTCTTTGGTAAGCAGCCAGCTTTCCCTGGCAACTTCCCAGCCTCACTGGGTTCTTTATTTCATATTTGAATGTGGAGTCCTTCCCCATGGTATCCTCTAGTCAAAGTGCAAGCAGCAGCAGAAACTTGAACTTAGATTTCCAAGTTTAAAGGGCCAAAATAATAGGGATCATATGGTTCCAGTGGAATTGTCACCTGTAGTTCTCATGAAGCTTGAAAGAAGCATGAGGTGGTTATAATGCCACAGGAAGCACCAAATCAATTCTGATGTACCATATCTAAAGAGCAGCAAACAAATTTTGTTGAAATTAGACCAACTGCACACACACCCAGCTTCATGTTTTGAAATCACCTTAATAATGAAGAGGAGAAAAAAAACTTGCCAAAACATTGGTTTTCTCAGCAGAGAATAGAAAAAGAATGCAGTGGTTTTGGATAAATTGCAAAGAATCCAGATTCTGTGAGCTCAGAAAACATTTTCAAAGACTATTGCCTTAGCTGCTTGCACTAATTTTTCTAAAACATGCAAAAGACTGGATGTAGCATGATGGCAATTCAAAGAGTTCTAAAAAGAGAGATTAAACTTTAAAGAATGCCATGACTCATCCTGTTGATTCTGTTAAAAATCAAACTAAGTGTTTTTCTTAATGTGTGGGAAAAAGAGTCAGCATCTGTCACTAATAAAAAGCATCAGAAAAATAGAATGGGAAGGACTGATGGAGCAGCATGGCAAGCCTGAAAGTTTAGAAACACCCAGATATTATGTCTGTTCTATAAATCATGTACCATAAAAAAACCCCACAGGATGTTTGAGGAAAAACCAACAGCATCAAATGCAGTAAACAGATCCTGCAGTACTATTTGTTGTACATTTGTTGCAGGGTTATTAGAAGTCATGGGGGGAAAAAAACCCTGAAATATAAGGGAAATGTTTATACATAGGGGAATAGTTTCATAAAGAGTAAATTAAGATATCTAGATATCCTGATTATTTGCATTCTGGTTATTTATTGATTTTCAGCAAACCTCCACAAAACCTAGTGTTTTAAAACAATAAGCATCATTCATTTTGCTCATGAATGAGTAATTTGAATGGGGCACGGCAGGAACAACCAATCCCTGCTCTGGGCAACATCAGCTGCTACAGCTCTTCTGAAGCTGGAAGGGGAGCCACTTTGGAGACCACTCGCTCATAAGACTGGGGAGTTGGTGCTGGCTCTCGGTGGGTGCTCACCCAGCATGTTCCTAGGATCTTGTCCAAATGGGTCTCTCCATGGGGGTCTCTGAATTGAGCTGTTTGGCCTTCCTAACAGCATGGTGCCTGGGTTCCAAGAGACGAAGGTAGAAGCTTTAAATAGCATGGCTCCTGCCTCCATCTATTGATGGTCACCAAGTCCAGTCCAAAGTTAAGAACAGGGACATTAGATTCTACCACTCAGTGGAAGGATTAGCAAAGAATTTGTGGTATTTTCTAATCTGCCACACTGTGAAATATTCTCCTGTTATTGAAATAATTTCATGGGTACATACCCATGATTGAACAAGCTGACATGTAAGTAGCTGATTTAATCCCATTTGTACAAAAAATGGCTGAGAGAGGACCATACACGTATATTTATTTTTGCTTATTGAGAATAGAGAAAAGTACGGAAGAATGGATGATTACACACAAGAGTGGGAAGGGAAAGGGAGAATTATTAGCTTCTTCTTTTTAAACTTCTGTGCTTTGATTTGCTACCATTAGCTTATGTTACTGTTTGATATTTTAAAAATCCAATGTAGTTCTTAAAAAAAAACCATAAAATAATTGACTGGAAAAGTTACCAAATCAAGCAGAACTAGATAATTTTTTTAATATTTAATTAAAATAGCAACCAAAAAGGTAAACTTTCCTAGTATTTATCTTAAACACAACAATAAAGTTTATACAGAGTGCTTTACATTTAGCAGCAAAGTTTTGAGGTTCCTAAATCCCGGAAATTTCTTACCACCCTGATACTAGTTTCGCCATTCCTATGGAATGCGATATGGTGAGGCTGGGAGTCAGGAAGAGAGGAACGTACTGTGGGACTTGATGCGAAAGCATTCTTCAGGGAAAGGGCTTAAAAGAACAGTAAAACAAGTAACACTTGCCTGTGATTTATGTGCCCGTAATAACCCACAGGCCCATCCAATTCCCCTCTTCATTACTCAGGCCAATTCAATACCGAGGGACATATCCAGGGGAAGACTGGCAGTTAGATTTCACTCAAATGCCCCCACGATCAGGATATAAATATCTTCTGCTGTTTGTTGACACTTTCACAGGATGGGCTGAAGCCTTCCCCACCTGATCTGCAAAGGCTATGGACGTCTGTAGGTACTGGCTTTAAATAATATCATTTTGTTGTTGTTTTGATTTTGTTTCAGCTTCCAATTGTTCATTTCTGAAATACAGAATCTGATAGATTTTTGAATATTTACTTTGTATCCTGCAACTTTTCTAAATTCATTTATTAGTTCTGGGAGTACTTTTGGAGGTTCCTTGGAATTTCCTCCACTGACAATTGTGTCATTGGCCAGGTAAGACATTTCTGTTTCTTCCTTTTCAACATATTTGCCTTTATTTCTTTTTTTTGCCTTCGTGAACTGGCTAAGATTTTCAACACAATGCTAAATAGAAATTGTGAGAGTGGATATCTTTGCCTTGTTCCCAGTCTTAGGGAGAAAGCACTCAGTCTTTCACCATTAAGAATGATTTTCACGGTATATCTTTTTACTTCAATGTTGAGACTTTTTTTTCACATCTTTACTGGAGTATAATTGCTTCACAATGTTGTGTCAGTTTCTGCTGTACAACAAAGTGAATCAGCCATAGGTATACATATACCATAATATCCCTTCCCTCTTGAGCCTCCCTCCCACCCTCCCTATCTCACCCCTCTAGGTAGTCACAAAGCACTGAGCTGATCTCCCTGTGTTATACAGCAGCTTCCCATTAGCCAACCATTTTAATTTGGTAGTGTATATATGTCAATGTTAGTCTCTCACTTCGTCCCAGCTTCCCCTTCCCCCACTGTGTCCTCAAGTCCGTTCTCTACGTCTGAGTCTTTAATCCTGTCCTACCCCTAGGTTCTTCAGAATGTTTGGGGTTTTTTTTAGATTCCATATATATGTGTTAGCATATAGTATTTGTTTCTCTCTTTCTGACTTACTTCACTCTGTATGACAGACTCTAAGTCCATCCACCTCACTACAAATAACTCAGTTTTGTTCCTTTTTATGGCTGAGTAATATTCCATTGTATATATGTGCCACATCTTCTTTTCCCATTCATCTGTCAATGGACACTTAGGTTGCTTCCATGTCCTGGCTATTGGAAATAGTGCTGCAATGAACATTGTGGTACATGTACCTTTTTGAATTATGGTTTTCTCAGGGTATATGCCCAGTAGTGGGATTGCTGGGTCATATGGTAGTTCTAGTTTTTGTTTTTTAAGGAACCTGCATATTGTTCTCCATAGTGGCTGTATCTCCATAGTGGCTGTATCAATTTACATTCCCACCAACAGTGCTGTAGGGTTCCCTTTTCTCCACACCAGCATTTGCTCTTTCAGCCATTCTGACTGGTGTGAGGTGATACCTCATTGTGGTTTTGATTAGCATTTCTCTAATGATTAGTGATGTTGGGCATCTTTTCATGTATTTGTTAGCCATCTGTATGTCTTCTTTGGAGAAATGTCTATTTAGGTCTTCTGCCTATTTTTGGATTGGGTTGTTTGTTTTTTTGATACTGAGCTGCATGAGCTGCTTGTATATTTTGGAGATTAATCCTTGTCAGTTGCTTCACTTGCAAATATTTTCTCCCATTCTGAGGGTTGTCTTTTCATCTTGTTTATGGTTTCCTTTGCTGTGCAAAATCTTTTGAGTTTCATTAGGTCCCTTATTTTTTTCCATTACTCTGAGAGGTGGGTGAAAAAGGATCTTGCTGTGATTTATGTCATAGACTGTTCTGCCTATGTCTTGTTCTACCAGTTTTATAGTGTCTGCCCTTACAGTTAGGTCTTTAATCCATTTTGAGTTTATTTTTGTGTATGGTGTTGTGGAGTGTTCTAATTTCATTCTTTTACATGTAGCTGCCTAGTTTTCCCAGCACCATGTATTGAAGAGGCTGTCTTTTCTCCATTGTATATTTTTGCCTCCTTTGTCAAAGATAAGGTAACCATATGTGTGTGGGTTTATCTCTGGTCTTTCTATCCTGTTCCATTGATCTATGTTTCTGTTTCTGTTCCAGTACTACACTGACTTGATTACTGTAGCTTTGTAGTATAGTCTGAAGTCAGGGAGCCTGATTCCTCCAGCTCTGTTTTTCTTTCTCAAGATTGCTTTGGCAATTTGGGGTCTTCTGTGTTTCCATACAAACTGTAAAATTTTTGGTTCTAGTTGTGTGAAAAATGCCATTGGTAGTTTGATAGGGATTGCATTGAACCTGTAGATTGCTTTGGGTAGTATAGTCATTTTCACAATATTGATTCTTCCAATCCAGGAGCATGGTTTATCTCTCCATCTGTTTATGTCATCTTTGATTTCTTTCATCAGTGTTTTATAGTTTTCTGAGTAAAGTTCTTTTGCCTCCTTAGGTAGGTTTATTTCTAGGTATTTCATTCTTTTTGTTGCAGTGGTAAATGGGAGTGTTTCCTTAATTTCTCTTTTTGATCTTTTGTTGTTAGTGTATAGGAAAGCAAGAGATTTCTGTGCATTAATTTTGTATCCTGCAATATTACCAAATTCATTGATTAGCTCTAGTAGTTTTCTGTGGCATCTTTAGGATTCTCTATGTATAATATTATGTCATTGGCAAACAGTAATATCTTTACTTCTTTTCCAGTTTGTATTCCTTTTATTTCCTTTTCTTCTCTGATTGCTGTGTCTAGGATTTCCAATACTATGTTGAATAATAGTGGTGAGAGTGGACATCCTTGTCTTGTTCCTGATCATAGAGGAAATGCTTTCAGTTTGTCACCATTGAGAATTATGTTTGCTGTGGGTTTGTTGTTTATGGCTTTTATTATGTTGAGGTAGTTTCCCTCTATTCCCACTTTCTGGAGAGTTCTTAGCATAAATGGGTGTTGAATTTTGTCAAAAGCTTTTTCTGCATCTACTGAGATGATCATATGGCTTTTATTCTTTAATTTGTTAATATGGTGTATCACATTGATTTGTGTATGTTGAAGAATCCTTGCATCCCTGGGGTAAATGCCATTTGATCATGGTGTATGATCTTTTTAATGTGTTGCTGGATTCTGTTTCTAGTATTTTGTTGAGGATTTTTGCATCTATATTCATCAGCTATATTGGTCTGTAATTTTCTCTTTTTTTGTGGTATTTTTATCTGGCTTTGGTATCAGGGTGATGGTGGCCTCATGGAAAAAGTTTGGGTGTGTTCCCCCCTCCACAAGTTTTTGGAAGAGTTTGAGAAGGGTAGGTGGTAACTCTTCTCTAAATGTTTGATACAATTCACCTGTGAAGCCATCTGGTCCTGGACTTTTGTTTGTTGGAAGATTTTAAATTATAGTTTCAATTTCATTACCTGTGTTTGGTTGGTTTATATTTTCTAATTCTTCCTGGTTCAATCTTGGAAAGTTGTACCTTTCCAAGAATCTGTCCATCTCTTGCAGGTTGTCCATTTTAGTTGCATATAGTTGCTTGTAGTAGTCTCTTATGATGCTTTGTATTTCTGCAGTGTCAGTTATAATCTCTCCTTTTTCATTTTTAATTTTATTGATTTGAGTGCTCTCCCTTGTTTCTTGATGAGTCTTGCTAAAGTTTTATTAATTTTATCTTCTCAAAGAACAAACATTTTAGTTTTATTGATCTTTGCTATTGTTTTCTTTGTTTCTATTTCATTTACTTCTGCTCTGATCTTTATGATTTCTTTCCTTCTGCTAACTTTGGGTTTTCTTTGTTCTCTTTCTAATTGCTTTAGGTGTAAGGTTAAATGGTTTACTTGAGATTTTTCTTGTTTCTTAAGGTGAGCTTGAACTGCTATAAACTTCCCTCTTAGAACTGATTTCACTGCATCCCACAGGTTTTGGATCATAGTGTTTTCATTGTCATTTGTTTCTAGGTAATTTTTAATTTCTTGTTTGATTTCTTCAGTGATCTCTTGGTTATTTAGCAGCGCACTGGTTAGCCTCAATTTATTTGTGTTTTTTACAGTTTTTTACCTGTAATTGATTTCTAATCTCATAACATTGTTGTTGGAAAAGATGCTTGATATGATTTCAATTTTGTTAAATTTTGAAAGGCTTGGTTTGTGACCCAAGATGTGATCTATTCTGGAGAACATTCTGTGTGCAGTTGAGAAGAAAGTGTATTCTGTCACTTTTGGGTGGAATGTCCTATAAATATCAAAATCTATCTGGTCTATTGTGTCATTTAAAGCTTGTGTTTCCTTATTTATTTTCATTTTGGATGATCTGTCCATTGGTGTAGTGGGGTGTTAAAGTCCCCTGCTATTTTTGTGTTACTGTCAATTTCTCCTTTTACGGCTGTTAGCATTTGCCTTATGTTTTGAGATGCTCTTTTGTTGGGTGCATAAATATTTATAATTGTTATGTTTTCTTCTTGGATTGATCCCTTGATCATTATGTTGTGTCCTTCCTTATCTCTTGTAACAGTCTTTATTTTAAAGTCTATTTTATCTGATATGACTATTGCTACTCCAGTTTTCTTGTGATTTCCATTTGCATGGAATATCTTTTTCCATTCCCTCACTTTCAGTCTGTATGTGTCCCTAGGTCTGAAGTGAGTTTCTTGTAGACAGCATATATAAGGGTCTTATTTTTGTATCCATTCAGCCAGTCTGCATCTTTTGGTTGGAACATCTAATCCATTTACATTCAAGGTTATTAGTTATATGTATGTTCCTTTTACCATTTTAATTGATTTGGGTTCATTTTTGTGGGTCTTCTTCTCTTGTGCTTCCTGCTTAGAAAAGTTCCATTAGCATTTGTTGTAAAGCTGGTTTGGTGGTGCTGAATTCCTGTAGCTTTTGCTTGTCTGTAAAGCTTTTTATTTCTCCATCGAATCTGAATGAGATCCTTACTGTGTAGTGTAATCTTGGTTATAGGTTTTTCCCTTTCATCACCTTGACTATATCCTGCCACTCCTTTCTGACCTGTAGAGTTTCTGCTGAAAAGTCAGCTGATAACCTTATGGGGATTCCCTTGTTTTTTTTTTTTTTTAACATCTTTATTGGGGTACAATTGCTTTACAATGGTGTGTTAGTTTCTGCTTTATAACAGAGTGAATCAGTTATACATATACATATGTTCCCATATCTCTTCCCTCTTTGTCTCCCTCCCTCCCCCCCTCCCTATCCCACCCCTCCAGACAGCCACAAAGAACCGAGCCGGTTTCCCTGTGCCATGCGGCTGCTTCCCACTGGCTATCTACCTTACGTTTGTTAGTATATATATGTCCATGTCTCTCTCTCGCTCTATCACACCTCACCCTTCCCCCTCCCCATATCCTCAAGTCTGTTCTCCAGTAGCTCTGTGTCTTTATCCCTGTTCTACCCCTAGGTTCTTCATAACATTTTTTTTCTTAAATTCCATATATATGTATTAGCATACGGTGTATTTGTCCTTCTCTTTCTGACTTACTTCACTCTGTATGACAGACTCTAGATCTATCCACCTCATTACAAATAGCTCAATTTCGTTTCTTTTTATGGCTGAGTAATATTCCATTGTATATATGTGCCACATCTTCTTTATCCATTCATCCGACGACGGGCACTTAGGTTGTTTCCATCTCCGGGCTATTGTAAATAGAGCTGCAATGAACATTTTGGTACATGACTCTTTCTGAATTCTGGTTTCCTCAGGGTATATACCTAGTAGTGGGATTGCTGGGTCATATGGTAGTTCTATTTGTAGTTTTTTAAGGAACCTCCATACTGTTCTCCATAGTGGCTGAACCAATTCACATTCCCACCAGCAGTGCAAGAGTGTTCCCTTTTCTCCACACCCTCTCCAGCATTTATTGTTTCTAGATTTTTTGATGATGGCCATTCTGACTGGTGTGAGATGATATCTCATTGTAGTTTTGATTTGCATTTCTCTAATGATTAATGATGTTGAGCATTCTTTCATGTGTTTGTTGGCAGTCTGTATATCTTCTTTGGAGAAATGTCTATTTAGGTCTTCTGCCCATTTTTGGATTGGGTTGTTTATTTTTTTGTTATTGAGCTGCATGAGCTGCCTGTAAATTTTAGAGATTAATCCTTTGTCAGTTGATTCATTTGCAAATATTTTCTCCCATTCTGAGGGCTGTCTTTTGGTCTTGTTTATGGTTTCCTTTGCTGTGCAAAAGCTTTGAAGTTTCATTAGGTCCCATTTGTTTATTTTTGTTTTTATCTCCATTACTCTAGGAGATGGGTCAAGAAGGATCTTGCTGTGATTTATGTCATAGAGTGTTCTGCCTATGTTTTCCTCTAAGAGTTTGATAGTTTCTGGCCTTACATTTAGGTCTTTAATCCATTTTGAGCTTATTTTTGTGTATGGTGTTAGGGAGTGATCTAATCTCATACTTTTACATGTACCTATCCAATTTTCCCAGCACCACTTATTGAAGAGGCTGTCCTTTCTCCACTGTATATTCCTGCCACCTTTATCAAAGATAAGGTGACCATATGTGCATGGGTTTATCTCTGGGCTTTCTATCCTATTCCATTGATCTATCTTTCTGTTTTTGTGCCAGTACCATACTGTCTTGATTACTGTAGCTTTGTAGTATAGTCTGAAGTCAGGCAGCCTGATTCCTCCAGCTCCATTTTTTGTTCTCAAGATTGCTTTGGCTATTCGGGGTCTTTTGTGTTTCCATACAAATTGTGAAATTTTTTGTTCTAGTTCTGTGAAAAATGCCAGTGGTAGTTTGATAGGGATTGCATTGAATCTATAGATTGCTTTGGGAAGTAGAGTCATTTTCACAATGTTGATTCTTCCAATCCAAGAACATGGTATATCTCTCCATCTGTTTGTATCATCTTTAATTTCTTTCATCAGTGTCTTATAATTTTCTGCATACAGGTCTTTTGTCTCCTTAGGTAGGTTTATTCCTAGATATTTTATTCTTTTTGTTGCAATGGTAAATGGGAGTGTTTTCTTGATTTCACTTTCAGATTTTTCATCATTAGTATATAGGAATGCCAGAGATTTCTGTGCATTAATTTTGTATCCTGCTACTTTACCAAATTCATTGATTAGCTCTAGTAGTTTTCTGGTAGCATCTTTAGGATTCTCTATGTAGAGTATCATGTCATCTGCAAACAGTGACAGCTTTACTTCTTCTTTTCCGATTTGGATTCCTTTTATTTCCTTTTCTTCTCTGATTGCTGTGGCTAAAACTTCCAAAACTATGTTGAATAAGAGTGGTGAGAGTGGGCAACCTTGTCTTGTTCCTGACCTTAGTGGAAATGCTTTCAGTTTTTCGCCATTGAGGATGATGTTGGCTGTGGGCTTGTCATATACGGCCTTTATTATATTGAGGAAAGTTCCCTCTACACCTACTTTCTGCAGGGTTTTTATCATAAATGGGTGTTGAATTTTGTCAAAAGCTTTCTCTGCATCTATTGAGATGATCATATGGTTTTTCTCCTTCAATTTGTTAATATGGTTAATCACATTGATAGATTTGCGTATATTGAAGAATCCTTGCATTCCTGGAATAAACCCCACTTGATCATGGTGTATGATCCTTTTAATGTGCTGTTGGATTCTGTTTGCTAGTATTTTGTTGAGGATTTTTGCATCTATGTTCATCAGTGATATTGGCCTGTAGTTTTCTTTCTTTGTGACATCCTTGTCTGGTTTTGGTATCAAGGTGATGGTGGCCTCGTAGAATGAGTTTGGGAGTGTTCCTCCCTCTGCTATATTTTGGAAGAGTTTGAGAAGAATAGGTGTTAGCTCTTCTCTAAATGTTTGATAGAATTCGCCTGTGAAGCCATCTGGTCCTGGGCTTTTGTTTGTTGGAAGATTTTTAATCACAGTTTCAATTTCAGTGTTTGTGATTGGTCTGTTCATATTTTCTATTTCTTCCTGATTCAGTCTTGGCAGTTTGTGCATTTCTAAGAATTTGTCCATTTCTTCCAGATTGTCCATTTTATTGGCATAGAGTTGCTTGTAGTAATCCCTCATGATTTTTTGTATTTCTGCAGTGTCAGTTGTTACTTCTCCTTTTTCATTTCTGATTCTATTGATTTGAGTCTTCTCCCTTATTTTCTTGATGAGTCTGGCTAATGGTTTATCAATTTTGTTAATCTTCTCAAAGAACCAGCTTTTAGTTTTATTGATCTTTGCTATTGTTTCCTTCATTTCTTTTTCATTTATTTCTGATCTGATTTTTATGATTTCTTTCCTTCTGCTAACTCTGGGGTTTTTTTGTTCTTCTTTCTCTAATTGCTTGAGGTGCAAGGTTAGGTTGTTTATTCGAGATGTTTCCTGCTTCTTAAGGTGGGCTTGTATTGCTATAAACTTCCCTCTTAGAACTGCTTTTGCTGCATCCCATAGGTTTTGGGTCGTTGTATCTCCATTGTCATTTGTTTCTAGGTATTTTTTAATTTCCTCTTTGATTTCTTCAGTGATCACTTCGTTACTAAGTAGTGTATTGTTTAGCCTCCATGTGTTTGTATTTTTTACTGCTCTTTTCCTATAATTGATATCTAATCTCATGGCGTTGTGGTCGGAAAAGATACTTGATATAATTTCAATTTTCTTAAATTTACCAAGGCTTGATTTGTGACCCAAGATATGATCTATCCTGGAGAATGTTCCATGAGCACTTGAGAAAAATGTGTATTCTGTTGTTTTTGGATGGAGTGTCCTATAAATATCAATTAAGTCCATCCTGTTTAATGTATCATTTAAAGCTTGTGTTTCCTTATTTATTTTCATTTTGGATGATCTGTCCATTGGTGAAAGTGGGGTGTTGAAGTCCCCTACTATGAATGTGTTACTGTCGATTTCCCCTTTTATGGCTGCTAGTTTTTGCCTTATGTATTGAGGTGCTCCTATGTTGGGTGCATAAATATTTACAATTGTTATATCTTCTTCTTGGATCGATCCCTTAATCATTATGTAGTGTCCTTCTTTGTCTCTTCTGATAGTCCTTATTTTAAAGTCTATTTTGTCTGATATGAGAATTGCTACTCCAGCTTTCTTTTGGTTTCCATTTGCATGGAATATCTTTTTCCATCCCCTTACTTTCAGTCTGTATGTGTCTCTAGGTCTGAAGTGGGTCTCTTGTAGACAGCATATATATGGGTCTTGTTTTTGTATCCATTCAGCCAATCTGTGTCTTTTGGTGGGAGCATTTAGTCCATTTACATTTAAGGTAATTATCGATATGTATGTTCCTATTCCCATTTTCTAAATTGTTTTGGGTTCGTTATTATAGGACTTTTCCTTCTCTTGTGTTTTTGTCTAGAGAAGTTCCTTTAGCATTTGTTGTAAAGCTGGTTTGGTGGTGCTGAACTCTCTCAGCTTTTGCTTGTCTGTAAAGGTTTTAATTTCTCCATCAAATCTGAATGAGATCCTTGCTGGGTAGAGTAATCTTGGTTGCAGGTTTTTCTCCTTCATCACTTTCAGTATGTCCTGCCACTCCCTTCTGGCTTGTAGAGTTTCTGCTGAGAGATCAGCTGTTAACCTTATGGGGATTCCCTTGTGTGTTATTTGTTGTTTTTCCCTTGCTGCTTTTAATATGCTTTCTTTGTATTTAGTTTTTGACAGTTTGATTAATATGTGTCTTGGCGTATTTCTCCTTGAATTTATCCTGTATGGGACTCTCTGTGCTTCCTGGACTTGATTAACGATTTCCTTTCCCATATTAGGGAAGTTTTCAACTATAATCTCTTCAAATATTTTCTCAGTCCCTTTCTTTTTCTCTTCTTCTTCTGGAACCCCTATAATTCGAATGTTGGTGCGTTTAATGTTGTCCCAGAGGTCTCTGAGACTGTCCTCAGTTCTTTTCATTCTTTTTTCTTTATTCTGCTCTGCAGTAGTTATTTCCACTATTTTATCTTCCAGGTCACTTATCCGTTCTTCTGCCTCATTTATTCTGCTATTGATCCCATCTAGAGTATTTTTCATTTCATTTATTGTGTTGTTCATCATTGTCTGTTTCATCTTTATTTCTTCTAGGTCCTTGTTAACTGCTTCTTGCATTTTGTCCATTCTATTTCCAAGATTTTGGATCATCTTTACTATCATTATTCTGAACTCTTTTTCAGGTAGACTGCCTATTTCCTCTTCATTTGTTAGGTCTGGTGGGTTTTTATCCTGCTCCTTCATCTGCTGTGTGTTTTTCTGTCTTCTCATTTTGCTTATCTTACTGTGATTGGGTTCACCTTTTTGCAGGCTGCAAGTTCGTAGCTCCCGTTGTTTTTGATGTCTGTCTCCAGTGGCTAAGGTTGGTTCAGTGCGTTGTGTAGGCTTCCTGGTGGAGGGGACTAGTGGCTGTGTTGTGGTGTATGAGGCTAGATCTTGTCTCTCTAGTGGGCAGGTCCACGTCTGGTGGTGTGCTTTGGGGTGTCTGTGGACTTATTATGATTTTAGGCAGCCTCTCTGCTAGTGGGTGGGGTTGTGTTCCTGTCTTGCTATATGGTTGGCATAGGTTGTCCAGCACTGTAGCTTGCTGGTCGTTGAGTGAAGCTGGGTGCTGGTGTTGAGATGGAGATCTCTGGGAGATTTTCGCCGTTTGATATTATGTGGGGCTGGGAGGTCTCTTCTTGACGAGTGTTCTGAAGTTGGCTCTCCCACCTCAGAGGCAGAGTCCTGATTCCTGGCTGGAACAGCAAGAGCCTTTCATTCACTCGGCGAAATCACAAAACTAAATGAGGATCAGGATCTGAGGCTGAGGAATTTAGCTCCAGAATCTGTACCAGAACAGTGAAAGGAAGTTCCCAGGAAATTTTCTGAAACGGTGTCCCAGCTAGCTAAGTGTAATAGGAAAACACTCCACCTTACAGTTTTGTAGGTCAGATGCCCAACACAGGTTTCATGGGTCTAAAATCAAGGTGTTGACAAGGCTGCATTTCTTGTAGGAGAGAAATGTTGTAGAGGAGAATTTATTTTCCTGCCTTTTCCAGCTTCTGAAGACTGCTGGCATTCTTTGGTTCATAGACCTCCTCCATTTTCAAAACCAAGAGCAGATTGAGTTCTTTTTACATCCCATCACTCTGACCCTCCCCTTGTGTTTTATTTTTTGCTTTTCCCTTGCTGCTTTTAATATTTTTTCTTTGAATTTAATTTTTGTTAGTGTGATTAATATGTGTCTCGGTGTGTTTTTCCTAGGGCTTATCGTGTATGGGACTCTGCATTTCCTGGACTTGAGTAGATATTTCCTTTCCCATGTTAGGGCAGTTTTCATCTATAATCTCTTCAAATATTTTCTCAGACCCTTTCTCTTTCCTTTCTTCTTCTGGGACCCCTATAATTCGAATGTTGGTGCATTTAATGATGTCCCAGCAGTCTCTGAGACTGTCCTCAATTCTTTTTGTTCTTCTTCCTTCATTCTGCTCTGCGACAGTTATTTCCACCATTTTGTCTTCCAGCTCACTTATCCATTCTTCTGCCTCAGTTATTCTGCTATTGATTCCTTCTAGAGTATTTTTAATTTCAGTTATTGTGCTGTTCATCACTGTTTGTTTGCTCTTTACCTCTTCTAGGTCCTTGTTAAAGGTTTCTTGTATTTTCTCCATTCTGTTTCTGAGATTTTAGATCATCTTCACTATCATTACTCTGAATTCTTTTTCAGGTAGGTTGCCTATCTCATCTTCATTTATTTGGTCTTGGATGTTTTTACCTTGCTCCTTCATCTGTATCATAATTTTTATCATTTCTTTTTTTTTTTTTTATGGGTGGGGCTGTTGTTTGGCCTGAGGTGTCTAGCACTGGAGTTTGCAGGCAGTTGGTTAGAGCCAGGTCTTGGTGCTGAGGTGTGGACCTCTGGGAAGCCTCTCTCTGATTAATGTTCCCTGGGGTCTGAGGTTCTCTGTTAGTCCAGCGGTTTGGACTCAGCGCTCCCACCACAGGAGCTCAGGCCTAACCCCCAGCCTGGGAAACAAGATCCCACAAGACACGCAGCATGGCAAAAGAAAGGAAAAAAAGGAGTACAATAACAAAACATAATATAAAACTAAAAAGATAAAAAATATATTAGGAAAAATTAAAATGTAATTGAAACAACTGCAGCAAGGTTAAACAAAACCACAACAGAAACAAGAAAAAAAAAGAGGGAACAAGCCAAAAGGAGCAGAACAATAAATAAATATAAAGAATAAAATAAAATTGGAAAAATAAAAGATTTATTAGAAAAAATTAAAATATAGGGCTTCCCTGGTGGCACAATGGTTCAGAATCTGCCTGCCAATGCAGGGGACACAGGTTGAAGCCCTGGTCCAGGAAGATCCCACATGCTGCGGAGCAGCTAAGCCCATGCACCACAACTACTAACCCCACGTGCCACAACTACTGAAGCCTACGCATCTAGAGCCTGTGCTCCGCAACAAGAGAAGCTGCAATGAGAAGTCCATGCACCGCAACAAAGAGTAGCCCCTGCTTGCCACAACTAGAGAAACCCATGCACAACAACAAAGACCCAACACAACCAAAAATAAAAATAAATAAATAAATTTATTTTTTTAAAAACTCCATAAAAAAAGAAAAACAATATATATATATATATAAATGAATCAAGAACAACAAGGTAAAACAGAACCCCAAACTAAAAGAAAAAACAAAGGCCTGAAGAGGCCTTGGCTATGGGGAGCAGATCTTAGGTAGGAGGTGGAACTTAGGCAGGGGTGGGGTTTAGGTTGGGGCAGGGCCTATTCTAGCGTGGAGTGGGGCCTAAGCTTAGGACCTGCACAGAAAGGAGGAGGCAGCACGTCCAGAGGGGGGTCTCTGGAGTGTGGAGCTCTGGAGTTCGGAGGTAAGGCCCTGGGTAATGGAGTGTGGGCAGGGTTTAGGCCCAGCACGGTTGGAAGGGGTCTCAGAGGGGATCTCTGAGTGCCCAGTGCCACGTGTAGAGGTAGGGCCCTGGGTGGGGGTGTAGGGGTAGGGCTTGGGCTCTGTGTGGCAGGAGGGAGATTCTGAGGGTAGAGGATTAGACTCGGGAGCCCAACAGGCTCCCCTGTGCCCACGTGGGCAGGAAAAGCACTGGCCACACTCCCTTACATTCCTCCACCCCCACTAAGGGTCTCCCCTGTCGCTGCTGGACCCCTAACTGTGGGTGGGTCCTGTGGGGTGTAGGAACTCCTCCCCTCCCCCAGCCACCCCTCAGGGGTGCTGATCCCATAGGTCCGGCCTTTACTTTTGCTCCCCCTTCCTTCCCTCCCACTCCCTCAGGACTCGCTCAGCTGGAGAGGGCCTTGGTGGGCAGAGGATGAGGCCCGGCATCTCAGCAGGCTCCCAGGGGCCCAAGTGGGCAAGGGAAAGGCTGGCCACACTCCCTTTTGATCTTCTGCCCTCCTCGTGGTCCCCCCCACTTTCCCCCTCTGGTGTGGGATCCCTTCCCCTCCCCCAGCCTCCCCTCAGGGGTGCCTGTCCTGTCCCACCTCTACTTCTCCTCCCCCTTCACTCTTCCCCATGCTCTACCTGGTCACTGGGGATTCCTCCCATCCCCTTAGGTGCCCGAGGTCCCCCACCAGTGTCTGGTAGGTGACCTTGTTGTGCAGAGATGAGAATTCTGTGTCCTCCTAGTCCGCCATCTTGACTCCGCCAAGACTTTTTGTCTTTCATTCATTTCAAGAATGTTCACCCTTACTTCTTGGAGAATATTTATAATTGCTACTTTAAAGTCTCTGTATGATCATCCCAGTATCTATATCATCTTGGTCCACACATTACTACTTTTCAGTCAAATAGCTTCTTCACGCATTCTTCCAAATGTTTATAGGTGTATTCAGTGGGTGAGACAGAGCAGAGTGTGTTTAATTCATTTTACCCATAACCCAAACTCCTAATAACTATATTTGACTCCAAATCTGTGTTCTCTGTCCAAAAATTGTCTCTCTTCACAAAAGGAATCTTGCCCATGAGCTAAGTGGATGCCGGATCCTTCAAGTGGATCCATTTGTTGGCTCCAAGCCTTGTACAAACACAATATGCTTTTCCCCAGTACCCAGATTAAATGGCATGAAAGAAGTTGGTACAGATAATGTCCAGCCCCTTCTCTCTCCACTATACCCACCCGGATATCCACAAGGTACCTCCTGCCAATTCCCTCCCTGCTCCCCAGGCTTGAGCCTCATCCACCTACTTCCTGAGGAACTGATGCCTTTTCCTACTGCTGGACCTTACTCAGCACATGGAATTTTCCATGCCTTTCCACATGTTGACCTATTGTAGTCTTCAACATCTTCTGCAATGAGACAAATCACCAGAAACTCATAAAAAGGCCTTCCTTTTTTGGCTTTCTCTCATCTAGCCCTATCCCACCCCAAGATTTGGACACATCCTCATCTGTAGTCTTGTGAGCCCCTCTATTAGAGACCTTGTCATCTTACTTTGTCATTTTTCACATATCTCTGTCTCAGAAGAGGGGGAGCTCTTGGAATGCAAAGTCTGTGTAGTTTCCAGTTCTCTCCAGGTACCTCCAACATCCAGAACACATCTGATGCTGAGTAAGTATTGTAAGGATGTAAGTAAGGGATTAAGGAGAAAAGAAAAGGAAGTATGTAGAAGAAGGCAGATACAGAGTAAATTGTCCTACCATCCAAAGGATTTCCCAAGCCAGAAAACTGGCCTTATGTTTCATATAATCCATTCAAATTTGCTGTTATAGGTTCTACATTATCTTCTGATCCATTTACATATCTTCATTCCTACATCTGCTGCAGAACTCTGGCCACCATCATCTCTCGCCTGTTTCTCCACATTAACCTTCTCATTGAGCATCTGACCTCTAGCCTCAGAAGCTCAGCTGGTCTTGGAGGGATCTTTATAAAACTATAAATCTTATTATTTCACTCTTTTACTGAATTTCAGTTATCTGCTTTCTTTGAGTCCCAGAACAAAGACAACATTTTCTGTGGTTCCCAGGCCATTTGTGGTCTTCCCCTCCTGACTATCCATCTCCATCTCACTCCCTGTGCACTTTATACACAAACCATTCAGAAATACTTTCTGTGTTAGTTTCCTAGGGCTTCTGTAACAAATGGCCACATATGATGGGGCTTAAAAAAAACAAAACAAATTTATTATGTCAGTTCAGGAGGCAAAGTCTGAGATCAAGGTGTGAGCAGGGTTGGTTTTTTCTGGAGGCTCTAAGAGAGAATCCATTTCTGCTATGTTGCTGGCAGTCCTCGCCTTTCCTGGGCTTGTAGCTGCATCACTCCAATCTCTGCCTCCATCCTCACATGCCTCCTTCCCTCTGCGTGTGTCTGTGGGTCTCCATATCTCCCTGTCCATATAAGAATACTAGTCATTGGGTTTAGGGCCCACTCTAATACATGATGACCTCATCTTAACTAATTACATCTGTAAAGGTGCTGTATTCAATATAGTTGCCTTTTGGGTTTCTGGGTGGACATGAATTTTGGTGGATACTATTCCAATCACTACACCTCCTTTTCACCTAATAGATTGTGTTCACTCAACCCTCATGTTATTTGCATTACTAGTTCCCTCTCCACTCCTGTTGGCCTTCAGCTTTACTTTTCGTCTACTCCTCCTTGAGACTCTTCTTGCTTTAGAGTGACTTTACCTGCTTGGATGGTTAATTCTATGTGTCAACTTCACTGGGTCCTGAAGTGTCCAGATATTTGTCAAACAACATTCTGGGTGTGTCTGTGAGGGTATTTCTTGGTGAGATTAACATTTGACTTGGTAGACTGAGTAAAACAGATTGCCCTCCCCAATATGGGTGGGCCTCTTCTAATCAGTGAAGGCCTGAATATAACAAAAAGGCTGACCTTCCCTCTAGTAAGAGGAAGTTCCTCCTGCCTGACTGCCATGAGCTGGGACATCAGTCTTTTTCAGCTCTTAGAACCACACCATTGACTCTCTGGGGGCTCCAGCTTGTCACCTGCAGAGCTTGGGACTTCTCAACCTCCACAATTATGTAAGCCAATTCCTTGGTAGGTAGATAGATAGACAGACAGACATAGACGTAGATGTAGACACAGACATAGACATAGATATAGATATACTTCTTGTTTGTTTTGTTTCTTTGGAGAAACCTGACTAATACACTTTGGAAAATTTCCCTTACTCCCAAAAATTGCTTGGGTGTCCTTTCCAAGTACAAAGCTGCTCAGGGAGAAGTTAATATCCTACACTGTCCTTCTGACTGTGGTCAGCAACCACCCCCCAGACTCTAAGTCCCTAACTGTAGTAATTTTTTTGTAGTCACTGTTGGATTCTCAATGCCCAGCATATTCATTATATGCTGAATAAAGTCTTCCTTTTCAAGATGATTCGCTGACTAGACACTACAGTCCTCCTCCAATCCTACATTTCTAAAAATGAAGAAAAGATAAAAAGTGTTCTATAAAATTGTGTGAAAACAGTCATGGTTGCAAGTTCTATTGGTAATAATGGATGAGGTAATTTTCTGACTAATTGTTCTGCTGGAGAAAATTATAAAAGCTGGATAAAATATTTTCTTTTAAAACTGCTTGAGACTTCTGCCTCTGGAACTGTAATAGGGAAGAACAAATCTGACTCCATATTAGATCTGTTTCTTTTACTTTAACCTTTGTATTCTATTGCTTTTGCTTGGAGTTAAGAATGTTGGCTATAGCCTGAAATATACAGGATAGCTCATTCTCAAGGCTCTAACCTTTACAGCAATAACACTTTTCCATTCATACAGAGATAAAAAGCTGCAGAACAGAGAATAACATTTGTTTTGTTGAAGGTTTATAGGAACATTCACGACCTGACCTATGTGGACAGCTGCAAGACCAAAGGATTCCTATACCAAGAAGTTTGCAACAACCAACCATGCCCCCCCAACTTGCCTTTAAAAATGCTTTGCTGAAATCTTTGGGGGAGTTAGGGGTTTTTTGGAGCATGAGCCACCCATCTCCTTGTATGGCCCTGCAATAAACCTTTCTATGCTCCAAACTTTGACATTTTGGTATTGTTTGGCCTCACTGTGTGTCAGTGTTCAGTAACAGAAAGATGGTATAGACGTACAATTCCTCCCACTAAGCACAGCTAAAAACCCTGGATGTTTTGTTAAACAAACATAAAAAGGCTATGAAAGGTGGAGAGAAAGCAGATGTGTTAGGAACCTCAGGACCAAGAGATCAACATGGCTGTGAATTTTTAGAGATTTCTTTCAGTCATATATAGCCAAGGCTTGGAGCTAAAGAAGCTGACAACCTAGAAACAACAAAGGGTTAAAGGAGAAACATATATATATATATATATATATATATATAACCAAGGGCTTCTTTCTCTAGCCAAAAGTTCAGGAAAGAGCCAACCTAGCAAGACAGAAAACTTTAAGACAACAATCACTCAACTCCAGACACATACTACAGAAGAAATGATGGCCTCACCACATCCACACCTGTAAAGGCTGAAGTGGGACCTAGACCTCCACTCTCATCAGGCCATGCTGAGATTCCAAATCCTCCTTCCCAGCACCAGGCTGGTATCTGAGAAGGTCAAGTAGGGAGTTGGGACTTTCATCTCCAGGGAGTAAGCAATGCCCACCCATGGTGTCAGGGGAGACCATGGGAGCCTAAACTTCCACTCCCATTTGGCAATAATGAGGTGCCCACCTCCTCCCTGGGTTTGTGTAAGAGGAGGTTTGGTGGAGGGTCAAAACCTTCACCAACACCCAGGCATATGAAGGCTGCTCCCACCCAGTGTCAGTGGAGGCCACATGGGTGCAGTGATGAGGGACTCATCCCTCCCAGCCTGGTGATTTCAGTGAAGGCTGACTGGAGATCCAGAAATTCCAACTCTATTGACAGTAATGAGGAGCCTCTTCCCTGCCTGAGGGACAACAGAGGCCATATAAGGGATCTAGACTTCTACACCCACTAATTGCAGTAAGGCAAATCCCCACCCTTCCCTACCACAATGATGTCAATCAAAGCCATCTAAGAGAAGTTTAGATAAGACCTCAACTCTCATAATATAATACCCCAAAATAGAAGGTTTTCAATTAAAAAAACTGTAATTATACCAAGAATCAGGGTAATATGTACGCAGGTGAAAAATCAATAGATTTTAACACTTAGATAACACCAATGTTAAGAATACCTGACAAAGATTTTAAGGCAGGCATTATAAAAATGCTTCAATAAATAATTACACACATGCTTGAAACCAAAGAAAAAAATAGGAATTAGAATGTCTCAGCAAAGAAATAGAAGATATAAAGGAGAATCAAATGGAAATTTTAGAAAACAAAATTACATTAACTAAAATGAGAAAAACAGAATTCAGCAGACAGACTCAACACCAGATAGAAGTGAACAGAAGAATCAATGAACTTGAAGATGAACAATAGAAATTCCCAATCTGAATAACAGGGAGAGAATAGACAAAAATAAATATATAAATACACAGAGCTTCACAGAGTTGTGGGACAATAACAAAAAGCTGATATTTATGTCATCTCAGTACTGGGGGAAGAGGAGAAGAATAGTGGGGCTGGAAATGAATTCAAAGAATTATGGATGAAAAATTTCAGAATTTGGCAAAAGATATAAGCTCTCAAATTCAAGAAGTTTTTAGAATCCCAAACGAAACTCAAAGAAATGCACATATGCACATTAAGATGCATCACTGTGGGGCTTCCCTGGTGGTGCAGTGGTTGAGAGTCCGCCTGCCGATGCAGGGGACACGCGTTCGTGCCCCGGTCTGGGAAGATCCCACATGCCGCGGAGCGGCTGGGCCTGTGTGCCATGGCCGCTGAGCCTGTGCGTCCGGAGCCTGTGCTCTGCAACGGGAGAGGCCACAACAGTGAGAGGCCCGCGTACTGCAAAAAAAAAAAAAAAAAAAAAAAGATGCATCACTGTGAGACTTCTGAAAACAAAACAAAACAAATCTTGAAAGCAGCCAGGGAGAAACAACACATTACCTATAAGGGGAAAGCAATTTGAGTGACTGGAGATTTCTCATCAGAAACATTGGAGCCTTGTAGGAAATTGTATGACATTTTCCAAGTACAAAAAAAGAGTAGTCAATCTAGAATTCTATATCCAGTGAGAATAGCTTTCAGAAATAAGGGAGAAATCAAGAATATTCTCAGATGAAGAAAATTTAAGAGAATTTTTTTAAGTACACTTACCTTAAAAGGATAACTAAAATAAGTCCTCTAAACAGACAGAAAATGATAAAAGAAAGAACCTTGGGATATCAGAAAGGAAGAAAGAACAATGGAGAAAGTGAAAAAAAACAGGGGGGCGGTAAATGTAATACATTTTCTTTTTCCCGTTTAGTTTCTAAATTATATTTGACAGTTGAAGCAAAAATTACAACACTCTCTATTACACTGTCTTATAAGGTATTAAGTGTATACAGAGAAAACATTTAAGACAACTATATATAAATGGTAGCGGGTAAGGGGATCTAAAGGAAGTTTAAGTATCTATATTCACTCCAACTAGCACTCTGGTGCAGGAATGTTAATAGTGGGGGAGGCTGAGTGGGGAGCAGGGAGTATCTATGAACTCTCTGTATTTTCCCTCAATTTTGCTGTGAACCTAAAACTGCTCTTTAAAAAAAACTAATTTCTTTTTAAACTTGCATTTGGCAGATTAATAGCTGCCTACCACATATCAGAAGCCATACTTATCTGCCCTAGTAAGGATACACACCTGCCTCGGCCTGTACCAAGCTACCACTGTAGTAATCGGCTGACTTAAGTTTGTTATTTCCTTTTTTCAGGGCACCCATAGCACCAGCAACAACCAATCACAATTTCATAGTCCTTATGGTTACCATTTCCCCACACCTCCTAAATACCAGAGTTATTGCACACAACAATGCATCCTTTTTCAACTGCACCTGTCCCAGTGAATCACACCATCCATTCCCAGTGATGGGATCCAAATTCAGAATCCTATCCTTAGGATCTGCTTTGCAGGACCTATGGATTCCCCAGGAGCAGACCCAGAGACAAGGTTTTCTATGGAAGTGATTTGTGAAAGTAGTGCTACCAGGAGAAACTGGGGTGGAGAAGCAGGGCAGGAAGTGGCCTGAGGCTGAGCAAGGGTGAAACTTCAGGAGTGTAGGAGCAGAGTGGGTGCAGGAGCCTAGAGGATGTCTTCTGAAGGTGCATGAAGGGTGCCTGCTACCAGAGAAGAAGCACGGTGTTGATCACAGGGACCCCAGTGGGATGCAGCAGTGACAAGCTGGCCTCATCTGTGCTATCTAGGCCACATGAGCTTTTAACCTCTGCAATGCCTGTGTTCAATATCCTCCTGTCTGATTCTGTACTGAACCCGCAGGAGGCAGAACTTCTCACACAGTATTCTCCCAGTGTCCATTTGTGTCAATGGCCCACAGTGGGATGAAGGGGCAAAGGGAAGGTCAAACTCAACAGACACCTGTCTGCAAAGCCTGGGTTCTCACTTAGCACCTCTGACTGTGGATAATAGAACTTGCAGAGGTGTTGGTCCTCAGGGAGTGCTCCCAGTGCATCTCACTGGCTGTTCCATGGTGGAAGGGTAAACGGTGGGATGGAGTGAGCCAACAAATTAGGTTTTATTACACAATTCTTAGAGAAATGTCCCAAAGCAGAGTCATCCAAACACCCCCACTTACACATACTCCTTAGCTTTAACCCCAAACATTATAACATAGGATTCTTTCTTATTGCCCAGCTTCCATGGTTTTTACTTTATCTGTTACATTATAATCTGTTAAGTGCTTGCTGTGTGCCAGGATCGGGGCTGAATTCTTGACTGAATTAATCCCCACAGAAGCCTGAAGATAAGATAGAATGACTCTAGTGAAAAGCTGAGACCGGCCGGTTGGTCAGAGGTTTACTGGCGATTGTTCAGAGGGAGTACAGGCAGAAGGGGTTCACCTTGGCTTAACCCCACCCTCCACCAGCCTCCGCACCCTTTCACCCTCTCCTGCCTTGTGGTCTCAAGCTTGTATTTCTCCCTCCACCTGGAGCCTGTCTTCAGGCTAAGCTCTGCCTTCACTGGAGAAACCTTCCAGTGAAACCTTCCTGATTTCCAGCTGGAGGTATTTCTGCCTTCTTTGGAATGTCGCTGGCACTCGCTGCAGTTGTTGTAAGCGCCACAATCTCCCCTGCTGGTTACCCCCAGTTCAAGGGCAGGGCTCACAGTGTAGTCACCTTCTACTCCCCAGAATGCACAGCACAGCCTGGGTGGGTTGTAAGTCTGCAGCACGGATGCACGTGCTGGATGTTACGTGCTCAGAGCTTGGAAGTTAAGAAGCAGGCAGTCTGATCCTCTGCTTTAAAATGCTTGTGTGTGGATTAGAGCAGTGTGCTGTTGAAAATGTACCGGGGGAGTTAATAAAAGCTAGAAGACAACTTTGATATGCAAAGTTGTGTCATTATTAAAAGCTTAAAAAAATTAGCATCTCCATGGCTAGGATGCTTTTTATCCATATTTTTGTCTCTTCATCAAGCCATCTGCTTGCATAATTTCATTTCAATTCCACAGACACCCACAGGCGGCCCTCCCCTGGCATCCAAATCCTGGCTAGTCTTGCCCTAATTCACAGGAAAGATCAAATGAGAAGCCTGCAGCTCTCCCTCATTTAATCATGACCCTTTCTGAGGTTCGCTGTATTGTCTAAAGCAAGATGCCCAGGAACAATGTGTGACCTGTTGTTTGGAGCTGGCGATGACCAACCAGAGCCCCGACCTCTCCACCGCTCTCCGCAGAGCCCACCTCGCTCTGCTCTCCTGGCCTCACTGAGGCCTCCAGGGCCTCAGCCTCTACCTGCGTGTAGGGTCCTTGGCCTCCTTCTCCCCTCACTGGGTTACTGTGACAGAATCTGTGAGCCCTGGAAATTCCTCCCGAAAGTTGCTATGGAAACTCGCTGTGGGGGTGTTGGGTAGGATGCGGTAGGAAGCCTCCTGGCTGATGCAGGAAGCCTGGAGCAAGGCGCTGGCAGCTCCCATCAAGCCCCAGCGTTTCTCACCCGACATGTGCGCCCCAGAATGCGGAGGAAGCCGCCACCCTGCTCCTTTTCTGTTTAACTCCAGCCTTGGAGAGAGAAGAGAATCCTCTCCTTTGGGCTTGGGGGAAGCGGAGAGCTCACGGAGCCCAACCAACCTCGGGTCAGAGCTAGTGGAACCGCAGCCCTGGATGCCAGCTGTCCAGGTGGCAGAGATTATACCAATAGCCAAAGATGGGACAGAGTGCTAACTCCCCCATGGAGTGCTGACAGCCGCGCTCACTCGCTTGGCAGGATGGTGTGTAGTGGGGAGGAGCCTACCCCCAGCTGAGTTTTGGATGGTAACCTTCAGCATCCTGCATCCCCTCAAAGACCTCTGGTTCTTGCCTAACAGCTATTTGGTTCCACCCGCTCCAAACTCAGTGAAGGCTTGCTGCAGCCAGTGGCATATCACCAGCCAGCTCAGTCTACCGGAGAGAGCCTTGGACGTGGAGACCGCTAGCCTGAGCTCAAAGCCCAGCTCCACCACATTCCAGCTGTCCCCTCAGTTCTCCCTTCTGCTATGGGGTCATAGTGATGTCCAAGGTGGCCCTGAGGATTCAGGGAGATGATATGCATGTTTATCAGCCATGTTGTTCAAGAGAACTTACACCTGACCCAGGCCAGGAGCCCTGGAGAGTGGGGAAGCAGAGGTGTCCTCACTGATGAGCAGCTTCCTGGAAGACTCAGAACTCACAGCCAGGAGGCCAGCCTATGAGAACTGCACTGAAAAGGAGGCCCCGGGGTGGGCAGGGTCAGCTGCAGTCAGACAGGTACTCAGGGCACTTGATCTCACATGTTGGCAAAGGACCAGATTTTCACAGGGTTGCCTGTGAAATTTTCTCTTTTCACACAGTTCTTAAAATAAATCTTGCTGAAGGGAAGATTTCACAGAGAAGTGACAGATATATCCTGTTCTACATAAGATGACTAATAGCCCACAAATGTTCCCAAGAAGCATAAGCTGGAGAATGTCAGAGACACAAAAGGCCCAGTGACACAGGGGGGCTTGTGGCCCATATGAAGAAGGGGTGGGCCTAGAGCAAATCCAGCTTTGCCAACAAACCAAAATTCCACTTATCTGAACACATAGTGAGTACCCACTATGTGTGAGTCTTCGCTGGGAATAAGGCAGGCTTGGAGATATAAGTAAGGGATGGGCCCCTGTTCCATGGGCATTGTAGTACATTTAGGAGGTTAAGACACAAGCAAATACAGAACTGGGCAGACTGGTAAGAAATACTAAAAGAGACACAAACCTGGGCTCCTGGAGACTGAAGGATTGATTTCTCTACTTTGATGGGGAGGGGGATGTGGAGGTGGGAAAAAAGGGAGAAGAGGATAGTCTGAAAGGGTTTCAAGGGTATTGTGGGTTTCTGAAATTGAACAAATCAGTATTAGTTGTCCTTAGGTATCCGTGGGCTGTTGGCCCCAGGAGCCCCACAGATACCAAAATTTGTGAATACTCAAGTTACTTATATGAAATGGCGCAGGACAATGTATATAGTTGGCCCTCCCTATCAACAGGTTTTGCATCCATGGATGCACCCCAAAATTTCAACCCATGGTTGGTTGAATCTGCAAATGGAGACCCTGCAGAAATGGAGGGCTGACTGCATATTTATAAGAATCCAAGGGGCTTCCCTGGTGGTGCGGTGGTTGAGAGTCCGCCTGCCGATGCAGGGGACGTGGGTTCGTGCCCCAGTCCGGGAAGATCCCACATGCCGTGGAGCTGCTGGGCCCGTGAGCCATGGCCGCTGAGCCTGCGCATCCAGAGCCTGTGCTCCGCAACAGGAGAGGCCACAACAGTGAGAGGCCCACGTACCGCAAAAAAAAAGAATCCAGGAATTATGAAAAGGGAAATACAAATCAAGTTTTACGGAAAAGAAAGCCTGTCTGAACATTATTAGAGAGTGGATATATGTATATGTATAACTAATTCACTTTGCTGTACACCTGAAACTAACACAACATTGTAAATCAGCTATACTCCAATAAAAATTTTTTTAAAAAATACTGAAAATTGAGGTTAGGAAATTTGATAAACAGTGTATTATGAAAGATTATGTAGCTACATTTTTGAGGAATATTTATTGATATCAGATGAAACTGGAGGGGCCCTGACTAGCTTCCTGTCTTTGAGTGTGATGCTCAAAGGGGAAATAAGAGCTCAGAATAAGAAAACAGAGGCCAGGCAGACTTGTGGACTTTCTGAACATTCAGTGTGTTCCCTCACCTCAGACACAGATGACATCATAAATATGTCATTTCCTTTTTTCTTGACTTAACTCATTTAAACCCATTTGCATGAAAATAACGATAATCCTGTATTTATTGTGGAATTTTAACATATGTGTGTGTAATGTAATTGGTAATAATAGCACAAAGGAGAGGGGAAGAAATGGAGATTTATTTGAAGAAAATATCTATGTTTTATTGGAATTACATTAGTATTGATCTGAAATTAGTTTTGATAAATTAAGATACATATTGTAATCTCCAGAGAACCACTAAGAAAATAACATCCAAAATATAGTAAAAATAACAATGATGGCAAATGAATTAAAATGGTGAAATAGGAAGTATCTACTTAATGCCAAAAAGAAAAAAAAACAGGGCTTCCCTGGTGGCGCAGTGGTTGAGAGTCCGTCTGTCAATGCAGGGGACACGGATTCGTGCCCCGGTCCAGGAAGATCCCACATGCCGTGGCGCAGCTGGGCCCGTGAGCCATGGCCACTGAGCCTGCGTGTCCGGAGCCTGTGCTCCGCAACGGGAGAGCCACAACAGTGAGAGGCCCACGTACTGCAAAAAAAAAAACAGTAAAGAAAGAGCAGAGCAAATTAAAAATTATGAGACGTAAAAGTTAAATAGCAAAATGGCAGATGTAAATACAATCATATCAATAATTACATTAACTGTAAATGGACCGAACACTCCAATCAGCTAAAATATTTTCAGATTCAATTAAAAAAGTAAAGTCTAAGATACACAATTTTGATTCAAAGACATACATAGGTTAAAGGATAGAGAAAGATTTACCATGTAAATAATAACCACAAGAGTGCTGGAGTCGCTGTACTAATATCAGACAAAATGGAACTATGGCATATCAAAATTTATGGGAAACATCTAATGCAGTGCTTACAAGGAAATGTATAGCTTTGAATGACTGCATTAGAAAATAAAAATCTAAGTTAATTTTGTAAGCTCCAACTTTTAAAAACTAGAAAAAAAGAGAAAACTAAACTTAAAACAAGTCAAAGAAAGGAAATAATAAAAATTAGAAAATCAATTAAACAGAGCAAAGAAAAGAAGTAGAGAATATCAATGGACTGAAAGTGAGTTCTTTGAAAAGATCGACAGTATTTGCTAAGCCTCTAGGTAGACTGACCAAGAAACAAAGGAAAATTAAGAAAAGCATGAAAGAGAAAGGAGACATCATTGGTGAATTTACAGAAATGAAAAGGGAATTATTATTATTATAATTGTAGATTATTGTAAAGGAATACTGTCAAGATCTTTATGACAAATTAGACAATTCAGATGAAATGAATACATTTCTACAAAGGCAAAAAGTAACAAAACAGACTCAAAAAGAAGTAGAAAATGTGACTAGATCTATAACAAATTAAAAAATGAATTTGTAATTTAAAATCTTCCCAGAGGAAAAAAATGATTAATCCCTCCATTTGTCTAGTTTATCACTAGTCCTTCCTGAGGAACTAGCTCTTGGCTTGATTGGCTGTCATCCTGGCTCCTTTGCTTCCTCTTTCATTGCTATTTGTGCTTTATACACTTTCCTCTGATTTCCTTGGGATTACTCTCTTCTTTTTATAGTCTTGGTTTTGAAAACTTATTTCAGTAATGGTCACTATTCCTTCTTTTCTAATGGATGCACTTAAGTTAAATTTTCCTCTAATTAGCATTTTAGCAGCACCACTCAGGTATTGACACATAGTCATTCTTTACGATTCATTCATGAATATTTCACATCTTCCATTGTGATTTTCCTATCCCTTGAATTATTCAGCAATGCATTTCTTTCATTTCCAGAGGAATATGGCTTTTTTGCTATACTTTATCATTGATTTTTATCTTTGAATAGCTATTAGATACTATTATGTATATGAAATAGACTATTTGGTATTCACTGAGGTTGGCTTTGTGGCCTAGTATCTCCCAAATTTGCGAAAATGTCACATAGTCTTTGAGTGCAGGGTTCTAGATATGCTCATTCATTCAAGATTGCTATTTACACTTTTCAAATATTCTTCCCTCTTATTAAATTTTGGACTGATTGGCTTATTCATTATTGAAATTTCCTTTCATATATGTGGGTATGTCAATTTTTGTTGTAATTTTGTACATTTTCACTTTTTAAAAAATTAATTAATTTATTTTTGCTGCACATGGACTTTCTCTAGTTGCAGTGAGCGGGGGCTACTCTTCATTGCAGTGCACAGGCTTCTCATTGCAGCTTCTCTTGTTGCAGGCTCTAGGCGTGTGGGCTTCAGTAGTTGTGGCATGCAGGCTCAATAGTTGTGGCTCATGGGCTCAGTAATTGTGGTTCACAGGCTCTAGAGCGCAGGTTCAGTAGTTGTGGTACACAGGGATTAGTTGCTCTGTGGCATGTGGGACCTTCCCAGACCAAGCCTCGAACCCATGTCCCCTGCATTGGCAGGCCACTGTGTCACCAGGGAAGTCCCCATTTTCTTTTTAAAATTTTTAGTTTGAATACCATAGGTGGGGTTGAATAGTATTCCTATGTTTAAGACTCTTTTATTTTTCCTCATCTCTAACCTAACTATTCATGTCCTTTGCATGTTTTAATATTGGTTTGTTGGTCTTTTTCTTATTGATCTGTAAAAGTGATTAAGAAAACTAAGCATTTGTCTATCATATAAGATGCAAATATTTTCCCCAGTTTGTCATTTCTCTTTTGGTTTAGTCATACACGTAGCACAAAGTCCAGAATTATCTTGTCAAGTTTCACAAAACAAAGAAACTTGTTGGAATTTTTATTGCCATTGCATTGGAATATTAAATCTTCCAGGCTATGTGCATGGTACAGCCTTCAATGTTTTTTAATAAAATGGACAGAGAAAATATAAATAAAAGAGCAGAAATTAATACAATAAAAGCAAACATATAGAAAATTAACTTGTCCTTTGAAAAGACTAATCAAATTGATAAATCCTCATAAAACTAACCATAATAAAAACAAAGAATAGCCAAAAATAATCAGAACTTAAAAAAAAAAAGTAGTAAACAACTCACTTTCCCTTCAAATAGGGAAACTAAACAAAATGGACGACTCCCTAGAAAAGTGTACTTTACCACAACTGACATAAGAGAGAAATATGAATAGCACTACAAAAATTTATGTCTACATTTATTATCATTCCAAATAAAAACTGTATAGGTATGAATGGCTTTGCCCAGAAGTGTTACCAAACACTTATGGGAAAAAATGACACCAATCTTACCCTTTGTAAGAACACATAAGAGGTTATACAGGCAGACCTTGTTTTATTGCACTTCACTTTGTTGGCTTCTCAAATATTGTTTTTCCCAGACTGAAGGTCTGTGGCAATCCTCCTCAGAGCAAGACTATTAGCACCATTTTGTCAACAGTATTTGTTCACCTGGTGTCTCTGTGTCACATTTTGGTAATTCTAGCAATATTTTAAACTTTTTCATTATTATATTTGTTATGGGGATCTGCAATCAGTGATCCTTACTATTGTAATTGTTCCAGGCACCACAAGCCACACCCATGTAAGACTGTGAATGTAATGTTGTGTGAGTTCTGTCTGCTCCACCAACTGGCCACTCCTCTTCTCTCTTTTTGGGCCTCCTTGTTCCTTGACACACAATTTTAAAATTAGGTCAATTGGGCTTCCCTGGTGGCGCAATGGTTGAGAGTCCGCCTGCCGATGCAGGGGACACGGGTTCGTGCCCCGGTTCAGGAAGATCCCACATGCTGCGGAGTGGCTAGGCTCGTGAGCCATGGCCGCTGAGCCTGCATGTCCGGAGCCTGTGCTCCGCAACGGGAGAGGCCACAACAGTGAGAGGCCCGCGTACAGCAAAAAAAAAAAAAAATTAGGTCAATTAATAACCCTATAATGGCCTCAAAGTGTTCAAGGAAAGGAAGAGTTGCACATCTCATTTTAAATCAAAAGCTAGAAATAATCAAGCTTAGTGATGAAGGCATGTTGAAAGCTAAGATAGGCGGAGAGTTAGGCCTCTTGTGCCAAACAGCCAAGTTGTGAATGCAAAGGAAAAGTTCTTAAAGGAAGTTAAAAAGTGCTGCTCCAGTGAACACATGAATGATAAGAAAGCAAAACCGCCTTATCACTGATATGGAGAAAGTATTAGTGGTCTGGATAGAAGATCAAACTAGCTACAACATTCCCTTAAGTCAACACCTAATCCAGAGCAAGACCCTAACTCTCTTCAATTCTATGAAGGCTGAGAGAGGTGAGGAGGCTGCAGAAGAAAATTTGAAGCTAGCAGAAGTTAGCTCATGAGCTTTATGGAAAGAAGCTGTCTCCATATCATAAAAGTACAAGGTGAAGCAGCAAGTGCTGGTGTAGAAGCTGCAGCAAGTTCTCCAGAAGATCTTGCGAAGACAATCAATGAAGGTGGCTACACTAAACAATAGATTTTCAATGTAGATGAAACAACCTTCTACTGAAAGAAGATGCCATCCAGGACTTTCATAGATAGAGAGGAGAACTCCATGCCTGGATTTCAAGCTTCAAAAGACAGGCTGACTGTCTTGTTAGGGACTAATGCAGCTGGTGACCTGAAGTTAAAGCCAATGCTCAATGCTGAAAATCATGGGGCCATTAACAATCATGCTGAATCTACTCTGTCTGTGCTCCCAATGGAAAAACAAAGCCTGGATGACAACACATCTGTTTAGAACATGGTTTACATGCATTGACAGGTAGATTCTTAACCTCTGTGCCAACAGGGGAGTCCCCAGGCTCCACTTCTAATTCTAGTTCTCTTACCGTTTCCACCACATCTGCAGTTACTTCCTTCACTGAAGTCTTGAGACCCCAACGTCATCCATGAGGGTTGGAATCAACTTCTTCCAAACTTCTGTTAATGTTAATATTTTGCCCTCTTCTAATGAATCACAAATGTTCTTAATGGCATTTAGGATGGGAGAATCCTTTCCAGAACATTTTCAATTGACTTTGCAGATCTAAATAAGGAATCATTTTCTATGGCAAAAAATTACTCCTTGATCTATGCGCTGCAGAATGGATGTTGTGCTAGCAGGCATGAAAACATTAATCTCTTATATCTTCATCAGCACCCTTGGGTGCATTCTCAATGAGCAGTAATATTTTGAAAGGAGTCCTTTTCTTTTTTTAAGCAGTAGGTCTCAATAGTGCATTTAAAATATTCAGTAAGTAAACATGGTTTACTGAATACTGAATATAAGTAATTACCACAGCCTCCCCAGACTTCAGACACTGCCATCCTGATCAGTCAGCAGCCATCAACATTGAGGCAAGACCCTTCACCAGCAAAAAGATTACAACTAGATGAAGGCTCAGATGATGGTTAGCATTTTTAGCAATAAAGTATTTTTTAATTAAGGTATGTACATTTTTTATACATAATGTTATTGCACACTTAATAGAGAAAAGATAGTGTAAACACAACTTTTTAAAAATTTTTAATTTTATATTGGGCGTATAGTTGATTAACAATGTTGTGTTAGTTTCAGGTATACAGCAAAGGGATTCAGTTATACATATGCATGTATCTGTTCTTTTTCAAATTCTTTTCACACTTAGGTTATTATAGAATATTGATCAGAGTTCCCTGTGCTACACAGTAGGTCCTTGTTGGTTATCTGTTTTATAGATAGTAGTGTGTACATGTTAATCTTAAATTCCTAATTTATCCCTTCCCCACACTTCCCCCTTTGGTAATCATAAATTCATTCTCTAAGTCTGTGAGTCTACTTCTGTTTTGTAAATAAGTTCATTTGTATCATTTTTTTAAGATTCTGCATACAAGCAATATCATATGATATTTGTCTTTCTCTGTCTGACTTACTCCACTCAGTATGATAATCTCCAGGTCCATCCATGTTGCTGCAAATGGCATTATTTCATTCTTTTTAATAGCTGAGTAATATTCCATTGTGTATATGAATCACATCTTCTTTGTCCATTCATCTGTCAATGGACATTTAGGTTGCTTCCATGTCCTGGCTATTGTAAACAGCACTGCAATGAATACTGGGGTGCATGTATCTTTTCGAAGTATGGTTTTCTCCAGGTATATGCCTAGCAGTTAGGATTGCTGCATCTTATAGTAGTTCTATTTTTAGTTTTTTAAGGAACTTCCATACCATTCTCCATAGTGGCTGTACCACTTTACATTCCCACCAACAGTGTAGGAAGGTTCCCTTTTCTCCACACCCTCTCCAGCATTTACTCTTTGTAGATTTTTTTGATGATGGCCATTCTGACTGGTGTGAGGTGATATCTCATTGTAGTTTTGATTTGCATTTCTCTAATAATTAGCAGTGTTGAGCATTTTTTCATGTGCTGCTTGACCATCTGTATGTCTTCTTTGGAGAAATTTAGGTCTTCTGCCCATTTATTGATTGGGTTGTTTGTTTGTTTGATATTGAGCCACATGAGTTGTTTGTCAATATTGAAGACTAATCCCTTGTCAGTCGCATTGTTTGCAAATATTTTCTCCCATTCTGTGGGTGGCTTTTCGTTTTGTTTCCTTTGCTGTGCAAAAGCTTTTGAGTTTAACAGACATCTGTTGCATTTCTATACATCAACAACAAAAGATCAGAAAGAGAAATTAAAGAAACAATCCCACTTACCAAAACATCCAAAAGAATAAAATACCTAGGAACAAACCTACCAAAGGAGACAAAAGACCTGTATTCCTAAAACTATAAGATGCTGATGAAGAAATCAAAGATGACACAAACAGATGGAAAGATATACCATGTTCTTGGATTTAGAAGAATCAATATTGTCAAAATGACTATACTACCCAAGGCAATCTACAGATTCAATGCAATCCCTATCAAATTACCAATGGCATTTTTCACAGAACTAGAACAAAAAAATCTTAAAATTTGTATGGAGACACAAAAGACCCCAAATAGCAAGGCAATATTGAGAAAGAAAAACAGAGCTGAAGGAAGCAGACTTCCTGACTTCAGGCTATACTACAAAGCTGCAGTCATCAAAATAGTATGGTGCTGGCACAAAAACAGAAATATAGATCAATGGAACAGGATAGAAAGCCCAGAAATAAACCCATGCACCTATGGTCAATTAATCTATGACAAAGGAGGCAAGACTATACAATGGAGGGAAGACAGTCCTTCAATAAACGGTGCTAGGAAAACTGGACAGTTACATGTAAAAAGTGAAATTAGAACATTCTTTAACACCATACACACAAATAAACTCAAAATGGATTAAAGACCTAAATGTAAGACAAGATATTATAAAACTCTTAGGGGAAAACAGGCAGAACACTCTTTGATATAAATCACAGCAATATCTTTTTCGATTTGCCTCCTAGAATAATGGAAATAAAAACAAAACTAAGCAGAACTTTTATATGTACCAGGAAACCAAAAATTTGTGTGACTCTCTTTATTGCAATGGTCTGGAACCGAATCCACAATATCTCCAAGGTATGCCTATAATGATTTTCCTTAACTCATCAGAGAACTGAGGTCTTAGGCCAAGTAACCAAAGTGAAATCTACATAGACATAGGCTACTATAGAGAAAAACAAGACTCAAGCATTTGTTTATTGGAGCAGACAAGAGCAGACACCATACAAGCTAGTAAAAGCTGACTGTAAGAGTGTGGAGTCTCTGAGGGTGGCAGACATAGACCAATTGACACCCTCCTTCGCATTCTCCCTCTAGGAACCCTACCAGGTATTCATGGGAAAGACTGGGGAGGATCTTGAGAAAGTTTTTTCCTAGTACCAGCCAGGGGATGGAGAGCAGCCACTGATAAAACTCCACCCAGAACATATCTCCTCCATCTCCTAGAGGATACAGAAACCAGAATCTGAAGGGGAAAGAGGAGGCACTAGTGAAAACCCACTGCAGATGGACGAAAACAGGAAAACAAATGAAGTTCTACCCTGAGGGAGTGGTAGAAACTTGTTAGACACAGATTTGAAAGCAGAGGAATATTCCCAAGACCCAGGTTCACAGCCCCTGCCTAAAACTGAGGATAGGGCAATAGATATTACCCTAACTGAAAAAATTCAAAAAGTAAAAAACAACCAACCAACCAACCAAAAAACCAGAAAAGAGTTTTAAAGAGCTGTGGGACAATGTCAATCCACATATCATTGGAATCCCAGAAGGAGACAAAGGACAGAAAAGGAAAGGAGAAATAACCATTAGGGTTTTACAAACATAGTGATAGAGTCCAAACCAGTGGCCTACAAAGCTTAGAAAATGCAAAGCAGGATAAATATGAAAAAAAAGAGGAGGGAAGGAAGGAAGGAAGGAAGGAAGGAAAGAAGGGAAGAAGGGAGCGAGGGAGGGAGGGAGGGAGGGAAGGAGGAAAAAGTGAAGCATACCATATTCAAAGCACTGAAAACCAAAAAGAAAATCATGGAGGCAACCAAAGAGAGGAAAATATATGTTATCTGTAGAGGGAAAAGGGTAAGGATTGTAGCAAATTTATCATCAGAAATCATGCAAGTGAGAAGAGTTGAGTTCTATCATTAAAGTGATGAAAGAAAAAGGACTGTCAACTCAAATTCTTACTCAGTGAAAATATTCTTCAAAAATTAAAGAGAAATAGAGACTTTCTCAGAAAAACAAAAGCAAAAACATTGCTATCAGACTAGACCTACTCTATAAGAAATGTTAAAAGAAGTATTTCAGGCAGAAGAAATTAGATATAGACCAAAAACATGGATTTACACAAAGAAATGAAGAGATCAGAAATGAAATAAATGCACAATAGAATATTTTTTCTTATTTCCAATGTGCTATAACTGGCTTTTAAAGCAAAAATAATAAAAATATATTGTGTGATTATAGCATCAGAGGTAGGAATTGGGAATGTGCTGTTATAAGGTTCTTTACGCTTATAACAGTATAAGCAGTGAAGCAGCATAATGTTATTCAGAGGAAGACAAAGATTATTTTCAAATCACATTAATGTTTAAAGAAATATTTAAATAATAAGTCAATACAGAAGATGAAACAGAATCACAGACAAATGCTCATTTAAACCAATAGAAGGCAGAAAAATATGAAGTAAACAAAAATGAAAACAAATACAAAACAGCTAGCAAAATGGTACAGTTTAATCCAACCCTATGAATAATCACTTTAAATGAGAATGGTCTAAAGAAATCAATAAAATGATGGAGATGGATTAAAAAAAAGTAAGACCCATTCATCTGTCACCATGCAGTGGACCCCCTTTACCTGTTTCACCCTCCCTGTCTCTGGTAACCACTACGCTGTTCTCTATACACAGAAGTAGAAATATAATGTTGTACACATGAGACTTATATAATGTTATAAGCCAATGTTTCAATTAAAAATTTTTTAATAAAATAAAAATTAAGGTTCAACCATAGGCTGTCTATAAGAAACCTACTTTAGAAATAAAGAGTTATAGGTTGAAGTCAAACGATGGAGAATGCATGCATACACATGTAATCACAAATCCAGAGAAAACCAGAGTATCTGTATTAATTTCCAAAAAAGTAACTTTCAGAACAGGAAATATTATCAGGGATAAAGAGGGCTATTAGATAATGATAAAAGGGTCAATTGTGTAAGAAAGCATAAAAATCTTAAATGTTTATGCACTATCAACAGAGCTTCAAAATGCATAGGCCAGGGCTTCCCTGGTGGCACAGTGGTTGAGAGACCGCCTGCCAGTGCAGGGGACACGGGTTCATGCCCCGGTCCGGGAAGATCCCATATGCTGCAGAGCGGCTAGGACCATGAGCCATGGCCGCTGAGCCTGCGTGTCCGGAGCCTGTGCTCTGCAACAGGAGAGGCCACAACAGTGAGAGGCCTGCATACTGCAAAAAAA
>NW_006787175.1:1150725-1151898 GCF_000442215.2 Lipotes vexillifer
AAAAAAAAAAAAAAAAAAAAAAAAAAATCAGTGAAACCCAAAGCTGGCTCTTTGAAAGATCAGTAAAGTTGATAATATTCTAGACAAATTGACCAAGGGAGAAAAGGGAGAAAAAACAAATTACAATATCAGGAATGAAAGACTTTAACACTGATCCCCTAGACATAAGAAGGCTGATCTAAGAACACTACAAATAACTCTATACCCACACATTTGACAATTTAGGTGAAGTGGACCAATTACTGAAAGACACAAACTACCAAAACTCACCCAAGATATAGATAAACCAGATAATCCCACATCTATTAAAGGAACTGAATTCTTAGCTAACCATTGTAAAAGAATTTTTTTTTCTCCAATGAAAAAATTCTAATCCCAAAAGTTCCCATGGGTGAATTTTACTGAACATTTAAAGTCAGAAATATTTATTCCACACAATACCTTTCAGAAAATAGAAGAGGAGGAAACACTTGCCCACTCTTACCAAGAGGCCAGCGTTACCCTAATATTTTTCATGATCACAGACACAAAATCCTCAACAAAATATTTGCAAATCCAAGCTATTAGGGAATAAAAAGATACAAGACATCACCACGAAGTGAGGCTCATCCCAGGAATGTAAGCTTGGTTCAACATTCAAAAATCAGTCAATGTAATTTGCCATATTAACAGAATACAAAGAAGAAACCATATGATACTCTGGTGCAGAAACACAATTCTAAGCCCCTCCTATCCAGATAGCATCAATTCCAGGATGACTTACACAGAGCACCAGTAGATTGAGCCTTTGTCCTCTTGCAAACCTGAGGTCCTTCCCAGCATCACCCACTGCTGACAAATGAAGAAGCAAAAAGATGTAGATATGTAATGACCTGATTATTTCTTACACTCACCTGACTCAAGTCATAGGCAAGGCAAGAGAGTAGCAGTGCCCAGGTGCTCTCGGGAGCTGGCACTTTTACACACATCTCAAATCATCCCTTTTTTTGCATCACAGCCCCCTCTCAAATTCTTTCTGGGGGTGGAGTTTCCTGGTTCTGGTTAGCTCTGCTTCTATTTGAGTTTCTCATCTGCACCTAGTCTTTCATGTTTTTCATGTGTTAAGAGCACAAGGGACTCTTTCCAAGATGGCGGAGGAGTAAGACGCAGAGATCACCTTCCTCCCCACAGATA
>NW_006787176.1:0-216 GCF_000442215.2 Lipotes vexillifer
TACGGGCGGGATGTAAATTGCCAACAACCATCCTGGAGAAACGTATGGTATTTCCTGAAACATTGAAAAAACAAGGTACATACCCTCCGGCACTAGGCTTATGGAAACAGAAATCAAAAAGACAGTGCCACCCCAAAGTTTGGGGCTGCCTTCCTTACAGGAACCTCGTCCACGGTACAAGTTAAATACCCACGAAAGGAAAAAATGGATTGCCAA
>NW_006787177.1:0-2403 GCF_000442215.2 Lipotes vexillifer
GGGCCCGTGAGCCATGGCCGCTGAGCCTGCGCGTCCGGAGCCTGTGCTTTGCAACGGGAGAGGACACAACAGTGAGAGGCCCGCGTACCGCAAAAAAAAAAAGTGCTCTAAATCCCAGAAAGTTGGCACGTGTTCTCAAGAAACAAGTGTTAGAGCTATTTAATATGTAGGTCATTTGATAATCGCATTATTACCATTTATTTCACTTTTGAAAGGCATCTTCTCTCTCTGTAATCTTGATGAAAGCATGAGGGATTTCTAAGAGCTTCGATAAAACCATTCATACACTTACACTAATACTCATAATGATGACCTAAAAGACACTAAAAATTTAAGCTCTTCTGGTACCTTCAACTTGCTCCTTTGCATTTGGAGCTGTTTGGCCCTCCTAAGTTTTAGCATCATTCTTTGAAGATTATTATTTTGTCATGTAATTATTTTAAGAGCCCATCTGTGATTTTAGTTGTAAACTGCTGCTTTTGTAGCATGTATTCAACGTCCCCAAAGAAATGCTAGGTGTGCTGGGATTTCAAGGAGCCTGTATTCCCACTGAACTAGTTATATAATAATGAAAATAGTTAACTGCTGTATATTTGTGAATTGCTTTAAAATTGTGCTCATAACTCTTTTTTTTAATTTATGAGACAACTTTGCATTTCTTCTTCCACCCCTAAAACCAGTGAAAATTTAAAAGATGTTAAGTATGAAGGAACTCATGTTAAATGTAAGGTCTCAAATTATTTTGTTTCTTTTTCACTTTCTTTCCCTTCCATCAACTTTTTCTTGCACTATAGCCTCTTCCTCAGGATCCCATAGAGCCAGCTTCAAAAAGGCTTTGTGCATAGATCAAACTGAAATGGAGTTTGAGCTCCATTGTTTGCTCAAACTCTACCTTGGAGAAGGGGTTTCTTTATTGGTTTAATGCAGTTTGTTATAGAAGGCATTTCATGGGATAACTCAGCTTTGGCCTAATTTTTCTGCTTTCTGCTGATTCTTAAATATCATTTAGTAATGACATTTTCACGCTGAACCTGATCTCAGAGATTTTCTACTCTAACTTCCCTGTTTTATAGATGTGAATCTGAGGTCTACATAGCGACATGCACTGCCTGAGAACTGTTTTAAGTACTACTCAATTTTCTCAATCTATTCTCTGCCCCATGGGATAAGAGTTTCTTATTTGTCCTCAGCTCCCTGGCCTTTAATGAAGCTCCACTTTACTCCACTTACCATGACCTTTTCAAGGGCATGCCTTTCTGGGTTGTACATATCTTTCTCCCCTTCCATGGTATGTCTCCAGCTCCATCCCTTTGTGTCTGGTGCGGGCTGGTGGGGGATGGAAGTTTGACCCTTGACAAGTCACCAGATCTTGTCATCTGCCTTAAACAGATGGTAAAGAAATGTTTTCTGAGTCTCTGTCCTTATTTCATTGAGCTGGCAATGATTTTCCATCCATCAAATCTCCATACCTTGTTCTGGTGAGCCACATGTAACTAACACACAGAAATTTGATGCTAAGAAATTGCTTAGTTTGTTTTGTTCTGCTTTCTTCAGTTAATGTCCAAAGTCACCATTTAGATGCTATCCTTTCTACTTCAGTTTTATGCCACAGATTTTATTTTTCATGTTCTTTCTATTTAAAGTCTGTGGCAAGAATTTTCATTGGCCCAGCTCCCATGAATACATCTTCAATGAAGTTCCATTTCTCCACTTTCTTTCATTGTCTTTTATTTTGCTTTGTTGACTCTTGCTTTACATTCTCTGGGTTATTGGATCCGAATGGCAAACCAGAACACCAAAGTATTCTTTTGCATTGAGACATAAAACACCCAGAATCAACATCCTCTTCCCTGGACAGGGCTGGCTAACCCTCTAGGCATGCCTTTTCTAGACTTTGGGCTGAACAACAGTTTCCTAAGCACGGTACTCCTCACTGTCAGATTATGGTTCAGTGGAGTAAAGTACATTGGCCACATTCCAGGCCCAGAATTGTGCCCTGGTCACTGTGATAGGGCATTGCCAGCTCCCAGCACATGATGTGAAACAAGAGACCCTTAGGTATTTGTTTAAGTGGATCTATTTTAATTTCCAAGGACTCAGAAAAAATTTCCCAATGATATTAGGGTTGCTTGATTTCTCCCATTTTGTTTATTAGCTTCCCTCTGAAGGTGCCTTTTCTAGTTCTTGACTCCCTCATCTCCTTCTTTAAAGAATTTACCCCAAGCTTATCAAATACAACAACAATTTCTGGATCTAATATTTACGAATGTCAGTGGTCTTTGGTGCTTAATATTCTCATTTACTTTTACAACTAACTCTTGCCAGCTCTCCTTGTTCCATTGTGCTCGTCTTTGTGTGGACCCCTCTCTGCCTTCCATCTGGATGAATTCTGGGGAGAAAGAG
>NW_006787179.1:0-241 GCF_000442215.2 Lipotes vexillifer
GTTAGTGTTATTGTACGGGTTAGGTTTATGGCACATTTTAGGGTAAGGCTAAGTGTAAGGGCTGGGGTTAGTGTTAAGTTTAGGGTTTGGGAACGGGGACGGTTTAGGGTACAGGTGAGGTTACGACAACAGTTTAGGGTTAGTGTACTTATTTGGGCATGGGTTAGTGTACAACAATGGGTACAGGTTAGTGTACAACAATGGTTTAGTTTTAGCGTACGTGTGAGGCCAAGTGTTAGTG
>NW_006787180.1:0-3631 GCF_000442215.2 Lipotes vexillifer
GCTAATGGTTTATCAATTTTGTTAATCTTCTCAAAGAACCAGCTTTTAGTTTTAATGATCTTTACTATTGTTTCCTTTATTTCTTTTTCATTTATTTATGATGTGATTTTCATAATTTCTTTCCTTTGCTAAATTTGGGGTCTTTTTGTTCTTCTCTCTCTAATTGCTTGAGGTGCAAGGTTAGGTTGTTTATTCGAGATGTTTCCTGATTCTTAAGGTGGGCTTGTATTGCTATAAACTTCCTTCTTAGAACTGCTTTTGCTGCATCCCATACGTTTTGGGTCGTTGTATCACCATTGTCATTTGTTTCTAGGTATTTTTTAATTTCCTCTTTGATTTCTTCAGTGATCACTTCGTTACTAAGTAGTGTATTGTTTAGCGTCCATGTGTTTGTGTTTTCTAGAGATCTTTTCCTATAATTGATATGTATTCTCATGGCGTTGTGGTCGGAAAAGATACTTGATAAAATTTCAATTTTGTTAAATTTACCAAGGCTTGATCTGTGACCCAAGATATGATCTATCCTGGAGAATGTTCCATGAGCACTTGAGAAAAATGTGTATTCTGTTGTTTTTCGATGGAGTGTCCTATAAATATCAATTAAGTCCATCTTGTTTAATGTATCATTTAAAGCTTGTGTTTCCTTATTTATTTTGATTTTGGATGATCTGTCCATTGGTGAAAGTAGGGTGTTGAAGTCCCCTACTATGAATGTGTTACTGTCGATTTCCCCTTTTATGGCTGCTAGTTTTGGCCTTATGTATTGAGGTGCTCGTATGTTTGGTGCATACATATTTACAATTGTTATATCTTCTTCTTGGATCGATCCCTTAATCATTATGCAGTGCCCTTCTTTGTATCTTCTGACAGTCCATATTTTAAAGTCTATTTCGTCTGATATGAGAATTGCTACTCCAGCTTTCTTTTGGTTTCCATTTGCATGGAATATCTTTCTCCATCCCCTTACTTTCAGTCTGTATGTGTCTCTAGGTTTGAAGTGGGTCTCTTGTAGACAGCATATATATGGGTTTGTTTTTGTATCCATTCAGCCAATCTCTGTCTTTTGGTGGGAACATTTAGTCTATTTACATTTAAGGTAATTATCGATATTTATGTTCCTATTCCCATTTTCTAAATTGTTTTGGGTTCGTTATTATAGGACTTTTCCTTCTCTTGTGTTTTTGTCTAGAGAAGTTCCTTTAGCATTTGTTGTAAAGCTGGTTTAGTGGTGCTGAACTCTCTCAGGTTTTGCTTGTCTGTAAAGGTTTTAATTTCTCCATCAAACCTGAATGAGATCCTTGCTGGGTAGAGTAATCTTTGTTGCAGCTTTTTCTCCTTCATCACTTTCAGTATGTCCCGCCATTCCCTTCCGGCTTGTAGAGTTTCTGCTGAGAGATCAGCTGTTAACCTTATTCCCTTGTGTGTTATTTGTTGTTTTTCTCTTGCTGCTTTTAATATGCTTTCTTTGTATTTAGTTTTGACAGTTTGATTAATAAGTGTCTTGGCGTATTTCTCCTTGAATTTATCCTGTATGGGACTTTCTGTGCTTCCTGGACTTCATTAACTCTTTCCTTTACCATATTAGGGAAGTTTTCAACTATAATCTCTTCAAATATTTTCTCCATCCCTTTCTTTTTCTTTTTTCTCTCGTTCTGGAACCTGTATAATTCGATTGTTGGTGCATTTAATGTTGTCCCAGAGGTCTCTGAGACTGTCCTCAATTATTTTCATTCTATTTTCTTTATTCTGCTCTGCAGTATTTATTTCCACTACTTTATCTTCCAGGTCACTTATCCGTTCTTCTGTCTCATTTATTCTGCTATTGATCCCATCTAGAGTAGTTTTCATTTCATTTATTGTGTTGTTCATCATTGTCTGTTTCATCTTTATTTCTTCTGGGTCCTTGTTAACTGTTTCTTGCATTTTGTCCATTCTAGTTCCAAGATTTTGGATCAACTTTACTTTCATTATTCTGAATTCTTTTTCAGGTAGACTGCCTATTTCCTCTTCATTTGTTAGGTCTGGTGCCTTTTTATCTTGCTCCTTCATCTGCTGTGTGTTTTTCTGTCTTCTCATTTTGCTTATCTTACTGTGATTGGGTTCACCTTTTTGCAGGCTGCAAGTTCGTAGCTCCCTTTGGTTTTGGTGTCTGTCTCCAGTGGCTAAGGTTGGTTCAGTGCGTTGTGTAGGCTTCCTGGTGGAGGGGACTAGTGCCTGTGTTGTGGTGTATGAGGCCAGATCTTGTCTCTCTAATGGGCAGGTCCACGTCTGGTGGTGGGTTTTGGGGTGTCTGTGGTTTTATTATGATTTTAGGCAGCCTCTCTGCTAGTGGGTGGGGTTGTGTTCCTGTTTTGCTATATGGTTGGCATAGGTTTTCCAGCACTGTAGCTTGCTGGTCGTTGAGTGAAGCTGGGTGCTGGTGTTGAGATGGAGATCTCTGGGAGATTTTCGCCGTTTGATATTATGTGGGGCTGGGAGGTCTCTTCTTGACGAGTGTTCTGAAGTTGGCTCTCCCACCTCAGAGGCAGAGTCCTGACTCCTGGCTGGAGCAGCAAGAGCCTTTCATCCACTCGGCTCAGAATAAAAGGGAGAGAAAGTAGAGAGAATTAATAGAAGTAGGAGGAAATAGGAAAGAAAGAAAGCAAGAAAGAAAGGAGGGAAGGAAGAAAGAAAGAAAGAAGAAAAGAAAGGAAGAAGGCAAGAAGGAAAGAAAGGAGGGAGGCAGGGAGGAGGGAAGGAAGGAAGGAATGAGGGAAGGAAGGAAAAAATACAGAAAGAAAGAAGATACAGTAAAATAAAATAAAGTATAATAAAGTTATTGAATTAAAAAAAATATTTAGAGGAAAAAAAAGGGACCGATAGAACCTTAAGGCAAATGGTGGAAGCAAAGTTACAGAGACAAAATCTTACATAGAAGCATACACATATACCCTCACAGAAAGAGGTAAAGGGGAAAAAATCATAAAACTTGCTCTCCAAGTCCACCTCATCAATTTGGGATGATTCGTTGTCTAAAAGAGGGAAGGAAGGAAGGAAAGATAGAAAGAAGGTAAAGTATAATAGAGTTCTTTAAATTAAAATTAATTATTAAGAAAATAATTAAAACAAAAAAACAATGGACGGATAGAATGCTAGGACAAACGGTGGAAGCAAACGCATACAGACAAGATCTCACACAGAAGCATGCACATACACATTCACAGAAAGAGGAAAAGGGGAAAAATCATAGATCTTGCTCTAGAAGTCTGCCTCCTCAATTTGGGATGATTCGCTGTCTATTCATGTATTCCACAGAGGCATGGTACATCAAGTTGATTGTGGAGCTTTAATCCGCTGTTTCTGAGGCTGCTGGGAGAGATTTCCCTTTTTCTTCTTTGTTCTCACAGCTCACAGGGGCTCAGCTTTCGATTTGGCCCTGCCTCTGCGTGTAGGTCGCTGGAGGGCGTCTGTTTTTTGCTCAGACAGGACTGGGTTAATGGAGCCGCTGACTCGGGGGCTCTGGCGCACTCAGGTCGGGGTGATGGAGGGGCACGGAGTGCGGGGCGGGCCTGCGGCGGCAGAAGTCGGAGTGACGTTGCACCAGCCTGAGGCCCGCCGTGTGTTCTCCCTGAGAAATTGTCCCTGGATCCCG
>NW_006787182.1:0-1508 GCF_000442215.2 Lipotes vexillifer
AAAAAAAAAAAGGGGGGGGGGGAGACGAAAATAATATAATAAAATAAATAAATATATTTAAAAAACAGATGTGGATAGGTTGAGAGTAAAAGACTGGATAACAGATACACCATGCAAATAGGAAGCATAAGAAGACTGGAGTGGCTATATTCATATCAGAAAAAATAGATAAAAAGGGACATTTCCAAATGATAAAAGGATCAGTTCATCAGGAAAACATAGTCATAAATGTGTATACACCAAATAACAGAACTTCAAAATTCGTGAGGCAGAAAAGGGACAATTAAATGAATAAATGTCTCTACGTAGCATTATAGCATTACGTAGATATGTTTCAGACTCCAAGTTTACAATTCAGGTTAGAAAGCATTTATATTAATAACATTTATATTAATGCTTACTATATATCGGCTTTAGGGAATACAGAATAATATGACAAGGTCCGTATCTTCAATGAGTTTACAATCTTACTGGGACATGAAACTTGTGCTTAGAATACAATGGAAGAATAGGAAGTTTTAGAAATAGGAAAATAAGACTTTGTCTTCTGTTCCCTTAGTATTGATACATGGTACAAAATAGCCACATTGAGGCATTGATACTAAACAGCCACTTCCGTGAAAGTGACAGCAAGTACCAACAGAACACACAAGGGAAGAACACAGATCTAGGACCTGGATCCTAGACTAAAACTAAAGCAGAGTGTAATGGATATTGAGTTGACTTCCCAGTCATTCCTTTGTACTTCTAATGAAATGCCACATATTTTGGTCAGATGGCATCGACACCATTCCCAGATTCAGAATGAGATTTGATTAGTCATTGAGTATAATCTCATTGCCATTGCCACAGCAATGGTGTTGAGGTGACCACTGCCTGGTGGTGGCAGGGAAAATGCTTTTATTTCCTGCTGCCTGTGGTCAAGGGATTGTGCAGTTCTAATTGCTTTTAGTGTGCCTCTGGATGAAACTTAGTAAACACATTTAAAGCACTTTAAACAGTTCCTGGTTTAAATGGTGCAAAGTAAATGCTTAACATGTTATCTGTCTGTTGTTGCTGTACCTGTGTTAATTTTCATGGAAGGTAGAGCAGAGAGACAAAAAAGAATCACTGAATTTTGGTGGTGGCATGGTTGATTCTCTGGGTCATACCAGTCTTAAAGCCCTTCCAAACTCTCTAACCAGTTAGAGTTAGGTTTTGTCATTATTTATTTATTTATTTACTTATTTATAATTGGAGTATAGTTACTTACAATGTTGTGTTAGTTTCAGGTGTACAGCAAAGTGTATCAGTTATACATATACATATATCCACTCTTTTTAGATTCTTTTCCCATAGAGTTAGGTTTCTTGATTTTTTTTTTTCCACCTTGAGACTTCCTACCTGGTACTCAGTCAGTGTGATTTAACTCTGTATGAAGAAGGACAGAATTGTTTTGTTTGTTTGTTTTTTTTGCGGTACGCGGGCCTCTCGCTGCTGTGGCCTCTCCCGTTGCGGAGCACAGGCTC
>NW_006787183.1:0-1523 GCF_000442215.2 Lipotes vexillifer
GCAGAACAGGCACAAGTCCTCTCTGAACAAGGTAAGGTACAAGAAAAGGAAGGATGGATGTTGTAGGTAAATCATAACACTCTATCATGGCTAAATATAATATCAGGAATTAAATAACTTGAAATCATATAAAACTTTCCTTTATTTGTATGCCCCCTCCCGCATAAAGTTGAAGGTGAGCACAAATGTAAATCAAACAGGCAGAGGCTCCCACTATCTTATATATGAAATCAAAATTTTAAAGTGTTTTCTTCAGAATCCCTTTTGCCTGGGTGCAGAAGAAAAAGTAGCTGATCAGTGCACCCAAAGGTAAAATGAAAAATAGTAAAGGAAGGTTTTTCTACACTTTTTAATTTAAAATCTGAAATACATTTCTTTATGACTCTTCTTATTTATAACCATGTACCTTTAAAACCAAAATTAAGATTAAATTGTATTAGAGCAGAGGAGCAAAAATTTCCAGCCAATCAAAAGGTTAAGTGGTGCCTGATAACACAGTTTGAATAAAGTTACGAATCCATATCCAGGCTCAGCTAGAAAATTAAAGCGTGCTGTGATCACTTGGTACGAAGAGGGGTCATGGCAATTGATTTTACTTACACACACATTCATACATAATAATTTATCAAATTTGTGCTATGCCACTTTCCATGCTTATTTAATCCTCATTTAATCTCTACCAAATGAATACTGTGAAACATGTTTAATCATTATTCCCAATTCCAAGATGTGGAAACTGAGGCAGGAAGTATGGTACATCAAAATTCAGGAATTTTGTCACTCCAAATATCTCCAGGTCTAGCTTTTTAACCTGTATAACAGTCTTTTTCTCTTTTCCTTGCCGTGGGAACCTTTCCTCTTCTCCCAGTGTCAAATTCAAGTTTTAACTCTAACCTCTCTTGACTTCCGCTATCCACTGAAGGATGCCTTCTGGCTTCCTAGAAAAGCTTCACCATTCTTAGCAGAGTACTTGAGATCTAGCAGGTGCTTTGTTAGGTGAATGAGTTAATAAACATATAAGAGAGCATTAAAATTGCCATTTAAGGGATGGAGAAACGGGCTCTGAAAGATTAAGTAACTTCCTTCATGTAAGGGGTCAAGCTGGAATTCAGATTCTGAAGCCCAAGTGATCATCCTCAGAATAATCTAAGTTATCTTCATTGGGATCGAATATGCTCAGTCTGTATCCCTCACTAGAATCTAAGGAACAAGAAGGCAGTACTAGATGCCTAATGCACTTCATTTTGGGTAAATGTTTCACTTATGCAAAAATACTTGTGTAAAGATAGACTAAGGCCTTAAGCTTTCCCTGCTGGATTCCCTGCTCCACTGTGAGTACTCCTGTGATGAACACTCGCCTAATGCACTGAATGACCTTGACCAAGCAGCTTTCCTTTACAGCCTCCGTTTTCTTTTCTGTAAAATACTGTTGACAGAACATGTTCCACCTGCCTTGTAGGAATGCGTTTATAAAGCACTTTGGAAAGCATGAAGCTTTCTTCAAAAGCAAGCAAGTATTTTAA
>NW_006787184.1:0-1084 GCF_000442215.2 Lipotes vexillifer
GGCCCACACCCCTCCGCCCCGCCCCTCGGGCCGTCGGTTGGCGCTTCCCGGTCGAGTCTGGAGACGCACGGCCGTCGACGCCCGCTGCCTATTGGGCCGCAGCGCGGTCGCTCAGGCTCAGTTCCTACATCCGGGGCGTTCCTTCCTTTCCTGTGAGGCGTGAGCAGAACGAAGCCGGGTCGTGGACGCGGGTTTACCAGGTAAGCGGGGTGCGGGGCGGCGGCGATTCCGGCTGGAGTCCCCAGTGCTCAGGATCCAGGGCTGGGCCGTGTGGGCCCTGGAAGGAGAGGGAGGGCGAGGCCCGCCGCCTTAGTTGGTGGATTTCAAAAACGGGCTTCTCCCTTCCGGAAAGGGGCTCCCGCATGGCGGCTGCTGGGCCGGGAGGCACTCATTAGGGACACGTCAGTCTTCAGGGCTGCTGAGGAAAGGATGACGATGCTTCGGAGGGAAAAGTGAAACCAGGCTAATGCAGTCCTCGGAGAAGGGACGGGGCGGGCCGTGGAGGTGGCTCTACACCGCGCCGCGAGTCGGGCATGCCCGGGAGCTAGAACATGGAGGGAGAGGGTGCGCGGAGAGGCGAAAATAAACTCTAGCCTCGGCCTTCTTTCTCTGCCGAAGAAAATCAGGTATCACACCACTACGCTTTAGTTGTTGGGAAGCCACTGTAAATTAAGCCCCAGAGGAACCCACTTTGTGGGGGAAACTGTACTGGTCGTCCCTGTGCTGCTGCTCTTGCTGTTTTTCAGTGAGTCTCATTCTATAAATGCTCCAATAATTTAAGAATTCCCAAAAGCTGTGCACGTATATGTACATTTACTCATACGGAAAATGAATACTTGGTGCAATTATACGTTACTGACTTGTGTAATGTTATCTTCCTATAAATATTTATAAAACACTTGAATTTTCAAAATGTTTAACGTTTGCTGCCATATTTTACAACAGTTTTCATCACACCTCTACTGCAAAGATGGTCAATGTACCTAAAACCCGAAGGACTTTCTGTAAGAAGTGTGGAAAGCATCAGCCTCACAAAGTGACCCAGTATAAGAAGGGCAAAGATTCCCTGTATGCCCAGGGAAAG
>NW_006787185.1:0-204 GCF_000442215.2 Lipotes vexillifer
TAGTGGGAAACAGCCGCATAGCACAGGGAGATCAGCTCGGTGCTTTGTGACCACCTAGAGGGATGGGACAAGGAGGGTAAGAGGGAGGTAGACACAAGAGGGAAGAGATATGGGGATGTAAGTAATATATAACTGATTCAATTTGTTATAAAGCAGAAACTAACAAACAATTGTAAAGCAATTATACTCCAATAAAGATGTTAA
>NW_006787186.1:0-235 GCF_000442215.2 Lipotes vexillifer
CCCGCGTCCTAATCCTAACCCGTACGCTAACAGTAACCTGTGCCCTAACACGTATGCTAATCCTAAACCGTTGATGTAACCTAACCTGTACCCTAAAACATACCCGTTCCCTAACCCTAACCCAAAGCCTTACCTAACCCATTCCCTAATCCTACCCCGTATGATAACACTAATACGTGCCCTAACACGTATACTAACCCTAAAGCATTGTCGTACGCTGAACTTTACCCTAATC
>NW_006787187.1:0-328 GCF_000442215.2 Lipotes vexillifer
AAAAATGTTATTCCATTATTTTCTATTATCCAGTCAGTTTCACTGAGAAGTAAGCTGTAATCTTAATCCTACTGTTCCTTTGAAAGTAATCTCTCTCTTTTTCATCGGGCTGCTTTTAAGATGTCATGTTTTTCTTTGCTATTCGTGAATTGTACTGTGGTGATCTTCAGTGTGGTTCTCTTTGTATTTGTTCTTGTTGCATTTTTTTTAGTGCTTATTGAATTTGTGGCTCCATATATTCCTTTTAGTTTTAGAGAACTCTCAGCTGTTAATATTTCTGAAATATTGTTTTCATCCCAATCTCTCTCTCCTTTTTTCTTTGGACTCC
>NW_006787189.1:0-259 GCF_000442215.2 Lipotes vexillifer
ATTTATCCATTCATTCACCACATTTTTATAGTATTCTATGTTTTAAGCATGTGTAAGATAGTGGGAATATAGTAATTAAAAAAATACTGTCCTTACCTTCTTAGTATTTTCAGTCTAGTAGTATCCAAGCAGCTAAGCATCCACCCATTTGATGAGAGAAATGGAGAGAAACATATGGTATCCTGGGCACATACTTGACCTTCAATAGACAATGGAGGTCAACTAAATTACTTAATTCAGTAAGGGACATAGCAGGAAT
>NW_006787190.1:0-222 GCF_000442215.2 Lipotes vexillifer
GGGTGTCTGTGGCCTTATTATGATTTTAGGCAGCCTCTCTGCTAATGGGTGGGGTTGTGTTCCAGTCTTGCTAGTGGTTTCGCATAGGATGTCCCCACTGTAGCTTGCTGGTCGTTGAGTGAAGCTGGGTGCTGGTGTTGACATGGAGATCTCTGGGACATTTTCACTGTTTGATATTATGTGGAGCTGGGAGGTCTCTTGTGGACCAGTGTCCTGAAGTTG
>NW_006787191.1:0-234 GCF_000442215.2 Lipotes vexillifer
CTCAACCCTAACCCTAACCCTAACACTAACCCTTACCCGAAGCCTTATCCTAACCCGTGCCCTCATCCAAACCTGTAAGCTAACACCAACCCATGCCCTAACACGTACACTAGCCCTAAACCTTTGTCGTACCCTAATCTGTACCCTAAACCCTCCGTGTTCCTTAAACCTAACCCTAACCCGAAGCCTTCCCCTACCCCGTGCCCTAATCCTAACCCGTACGCTAACACTAAC
>NW_006787192.1:0-243 GCF_000442215.2 Lipotes vexillifer
GATATGCAAAGCTGGCCATCTGAGGATCAGGCTGACGCTACTTTTGTGTTTCCAATACTGCTTTCATAAAACAACTCCTACTGTCCTTGCAAACCAAGGGAGGGTGTCCAGTAAATGTTTCTTTGGGACACTCATGCTGTAGAGTTTGGAAACAGATGAAAACATCCTCCCGTTTTCTTCATTTGTTTCTTGTTGCTCTTTTTCCCTTCAGAACTCCGTTAAGAGACCACTACGTAAACCCAG
>NW_006787193.1:0-2309 GCF_000442215.2 Lipotes vexillifer
AGACGCGCAGGCTCAGTAGTTGTGGCTCACGGGCCCAGTCGCTCCGCGGCATGTGGGATCTTCTCAGACCAGGGCTCGAACCTGTGTCCCCTGCATTAGCCAGCAGATTCTCAACCACTGCGCCACCAGGGAAGCCCAAGTACCTTTTTAAAAAGGTTAAAAGTGTATAAAAATCCATTTATATAAAATTGTAGAAAATGCAAACTATAGTAACAGAAAGCAGGTCCATGAATGTCTGGGAATGGGGGTGAGGGGAGCAGGAGGGAGGGCAAGCAGATTTCGGGGGATGAAAAATGTGTTTCTGACCATGGTGATGATCTCACAGATGTGTTCATGTCAAACTTTTCAGCTTGTTACACTTTAAACGTGCAGCTTATTGTATATTAGTTATACCTCAGTAAAACTGTTAAAATGAAAAAAAAATGTTAATGACTTTAATCACCTTTAACAACTTTCCTGAACCCCACTGCTCCCTCTAGCAGCCGGCCCCCTTCTGTCCTCAACACAGCCACCCACCAGTCTTTGCCCTCCCAACTCTGTTTGCCTGCCTCCTGCTCGTCCACTCTCTCCTTTTGCAATTCCAGGCCTGTCTCTCCAGTGAAATGATTGTTTCCAAAGTCATCAGTGGCTTCTGCGTCCCTCAGTTCAGGGGGCATTTGCAATCCCTCAGTGTGTTCGACCTCTCGGCTGCGTCCCACTTTCTCCTTCTTTTCTCGTGCCCTTATTCTCCTCGTCTCTCTCCCGCCTCTCTGACCTGCTTTCTAGGGGCATCCTCTTCTGCCTGCCCATTAAAGGTTGGTTTTCTTCAGCCCGTGCCTAGGCCCCTCTCTGCTTTCTCTACTGTTTCCCTTGGGATCGCATCCGTGTCCATCGTTCAGGGACCACACACAAAGCTGACGACTCCCAGATTTACACCCCCAGCCCAGACTTCTCTAAGCTTCACGTCCTATATTCAAGTGCCTACGTGACATCTTCTCTTGGTATCTCAGACCCAGCATGTTCAGAGCCCAACCCATCGCACCTACCCCCCAATTGGTTCTTCTCTACTCCTGAGCTCAGGAGTGGCACCTGCATCCTCCCAGTTGCTCAAGCTGGTAAATGGGGGTTACTCCTGACTCCTCCTTCTTCCTTACCAGTACCCTCCAAGTTCTGTCAGTTTTACCTCCTAAACTTACCTGCCTTTACCTCCTGCTTCTCTCCGTCTCTACCACCTGACCACACCGGTCCAAGCTTCATCCCTTACCTGGTTAATTGCAGTGGCTCTGACCTGTCCCCTCTTGAGGCTTGGTCACAGGTTTGAGGCTGGAGCTAGGCCTTGGTAGTGGCAGGTAGAATCCTGTTCTACAAATCCAGGTGTGCCAGAAATAGTGCATTTCTTTCACCTTAATGAAATGGAAAGAGAGTCAGTCTCTGACTCTAAGCCTTCATTCTGCCAGGATGACAAAACTGATGTCGGTCATTCGTCATGCCTCCGCCTTGCCCTGTCATTCTGTTTCAGGGTCTCAGGGTCTTACCAAGTACCAAAGCATGTTAGGCGGCTCTGGCTATTCATCATCTGCACAGAGCCAGGCCCTCCTATTGTCCTATCTGCAGATCCCCTCAGGTTTATGCTGTCTGCTGCTTCTGAGCCACTTTTGGGGACTGGAAATCTGCTGAGCCTGGGAACCCTATGCTTAGAGTCTGTGTACTTCTCAGACCCTCCTTTCTGTGGTCTTGCTGGATCCCCACCAGTGCTGCCAGGGAGTAGGCCCCAGGTTCCCCGTTGTTCCAGATCCTGTGGGCCTTTCTCTTCCTGCCCCAGCTCGAGGGGCAGTCTTCTGTTGTAATAAGGGCGGGCGACACTGCTGTCCAGGGCCAGCTTCGTGGGCATGGATTTATGCATTCACACTGGGCCCCAGGCTTGGAAGGGCCGCACACTTGGTTTAATGCTTTGCTGTTGCTAAAATTCTTAATAATTTTTGAACACCGTACCCTACATTTTTATTTGTGCTGGGCCCTGCAAACTATGTAGCAAATTGGTTTTGTCCCCGCATGGTCTCCCCAGCCTTCCTGCAGCTTTTTTCTGCTTCCTCAATCCTCGGAAATCTCCTAAGGGCTCAGGCCTTTGAGAAACAGAACCCAAAACAGTGTGCAGGCAAATTCTCCTTCTACCCTGCTGCATATTTCCTCCAAGGCAATAAAATAAAGGTCAGGTCCCTTTTGAATGGACAGAAAAGGAAAGGGGAAACTAAAAAAGAGGAAAAATTTTAAAAGTTAACATCTGAAAATGTCTTCTGGCCCCTCCCACTACCCACCCCCCTCCCCCGATC
>NW_006787196.1:0-269 GCF_000442215.2 Lipotes vexillifer
GGCGCTCGCCGCTCGCTGGATCGGGCGCTCCCGGCCCACTGCAGCGCTTCTTCAAGGATCAGCGCGTCCTCTTCCTGATCGTCGGTGGAGCAAATACAGCGTTCAGCACGGCGTTGTTCGCGGGCCTGGTGCTGCTGCTTGGCCCCAGCGTTCCCTCCGTGACCAGCCTGGTGATCGCATGGGTTGTGTCGCTGGTGCTGGTGTTTTTCGTCTATCGCCGTTTGGTGTTCCGGGTATCAGGTCATGCGTGGCGTGACTTCGCCCGCTTC
>NW_006787197.1:0-646 GCF_000442215.2 Lipotes vexillifer
CCGATCTGGACCCCCGCCTGCCCCACGTGGATAGAGATGCACTCGCGCTGCGAACCAGAATATACACGTGAGGCCCCTCAGCTTCAAGGCAGTTGTCACTATGTGGCACGCAAATGAGACCCAACGTCTTAAATTAATATCTCTAAAATCTTTTGGTTTCTTAAAGTCTTATCAGACATTATTGTCCCATGAGCTTCCAATGGTCATTTTATGTCTGAGCATGGATGGTGACACACTTGAACTGTGAACAGGAATACAGCCATTATAAACATCTTCCCAGCAAGACTTCCCTGGTGGCACAGCAGTTAAGACTCCACACTCCCAATGCAGGGGGCCTGGGTTTGATCCCTGGCCAGGGAACCAGAACCCACATGCATGCCACAACGAAGAGTTTGCATACCACACCTAAGGAGCCCGCCTGCCACAACTAAGGAGCTGGCGAGCCGCCACTAAGGAGCCTGCCTGCCGCAACTAAGACCCAGCACAACCAAATAAATAAATAAATAAATAAACAAGTAAATAAAACATCTTCCCAGCAATCAATAAAAAACGTTAAAAATTTATACAAGGCCTTCCCTGGTGTCGCAGTGGTTAAGAATCCGCCTGCCAATGCAGGGGACAAGGGTTCAAGCCCTGGTCTGGGAAG